>NW_015506171.1:257255-263070 GCF_001515645.1 Sinocyclocheilus grahami
ATACTGTACAGACCGTATGTTCTATTGCCCTACACCAACCCTACCCCTAAACCTACCCCTCACAGGAGACTTTCTGCATTTTTACCTTCACTCTACAAAACTCACTCTGTATGATTTATAAGCTTTTTGAAAAATGGGGACATGGGGTAATGTCCTCATAAGCCACCTTCTCCTTATAATACCTGTCATACCCATGTCATTATACAAATTTGTGTCCTCATATGTCACAAAAACGCGCGCACACACACACACACACACACACACACTCACGAGCACACACACACACACACACACACACACACTCACGCGCACACACACAGAGACACACACTCACGCACACACACACACACACACACACACCCTCACGCGCACACACACAGAGACACACACTCACGCACACACACACACACACACACACACCCTCACGCGCACACACACAGAGACACACACTCACGCACACACACACACACACACACACACCCTCACGCGCACACACACAGAGACACACACTCACGCACACACACACACACACACACACACACACTCACGCGCACACACACAGAGACACACACTCACGCACACACACACACACACACACACAGAGGCTCGGCTCTGTCAGGACAGTGTATTTTGGGTGGCTCTGCGGTCTCTAACAGCTGCTGAAGGGCCGTTTTGGCTCGGCGGGCTGCAGCATATGGTGTCTTTCTCTGGCTGGGCCCCGTGGCTCTCAGCGGGGTCATTAGGATCCGGTCTGTCAGCAGCAGCTCTCAGCGGCTCCTCCTGCCCTCCTCAAGTGTGCAGCAGCACGAATGCAGCGCTCTTCATCTGAGGGAAACACAACTCTCGCTCGTTCTGGATGTAAACAGATTAAACACAGAAACTCTGTTTGTCCAGCAGAAGTGTGTGACATCACGTAAAACAGCTTCTGTTTCAGTGAATAATACATTATAGATAATATTCTGAAATAGATTTGTTGTGATTATGCTTCAGCCTCTGCAGTATGTTCAGATTCTGCTTAAATGAAGCAGAGATCATTAATAAACACTCAGATCTGCTGAAGAGGGTTAGACCTTCAGAACAGGAGCAGCATGAGATCTTAAGCCTGATACTACAGAAGAAAAAAAAATAATATATATATATATATATATATATATATATATATATATAAAATATATATAAAATATATAAAATTACGAGATTAAAGTGTTAATATTTAGAGAAAAAAGTCAAAATTGCAAAATTAAAGGCAAAATATTTAGAGAATAAAGTCAAAATCTATATATATATATATATATATATATATATATATATATATATATATATATATATATATATATATATATAAAATATATATAAAATATATAAAATTACGAGATTAAAGTGTTAATATTTAGAGAAAAAAGTCAAAATTGCAAAATTAAAGGCAAAATATTTAGAGAATAAAGTCAAAATTACAAGAATAAAGTTTAAATATTTTGAGAATAAAGTCAAAATTATGAGAATTAAATCGTAGCAATTAAAGTAATAATATTTTGAGAGTATACTCTATGTTGCGCATGCAAATGGCCCGGATTGGGAGCACCGGGAGAAATTGCCAGGCTACTGGAATTGATTTGAATATATGTGCAGGGCTGTACGTTAACCTTTTTTTCACATAGCACTGGTGCTACAGAGGTTGAAAATTTTGTAGCACAGGCCAAAAAGTTGTAGCACAAATATAAAACGTCTGTTATCATGTCTGAAAACAAACACAAGTAATGGAGTTCATCACTTAAACAAACATTGATGTTCCAAAGAGCACAAAAAATACAAACCATCACAAAAATATTTTTAAACAAAACAATGCTATGTACAAGCTAATTTTTTCTTTATTTTCTAAAAATGGAAGAGTGCAGAAACATAACACCTGCTACACCTCAACAAAATATAAAATAAAAAATAATGGCAGAAATGTAATTTTTGGGTGAACTATTCCTTCAAAGACAAGCGGCATGTTTAGTACTGTCCCTTTAAGAGCTGCACGCATCCGTTTCTCTCTCAACTGTTTACTTTCACTTTAGACATAACCAACTGTGTTTATATGTAAACCTTGTGTGTTTTGACAGTATTAGATGCAAAATCAATCACATGCGAAAGACAACTTAGTCTAGTAATCAAGCGCTGTTTTCGTGTGCGGTGTGTGCGCGCTTCATGTGTTTATGCTCAGAAAAAACGCGTGTCAGAACAGCACGTGAATTAAATGTTTAAGCAGATGAAAATAAGGTAGTTTTGTGATTGCGCATAAGTGCAGTGTCCCGTGAGTGTAACTCTGCTGCTGAGTTAACGTTTGATGTGAATGTATGTCGCACTGTACAGTATATTGAGGTGGGATTATTAGCAGAAATCATACCATGTGTCATATACTAGCAGTGACAGTATGCTTGGAAATAAAATTGAATGTCTTCGATTGCATTCATTATTTGTAGTGCGCCAGCCACCCAAAAATAGCAATAAGGTCTGTGAACAAAGTCTCAGCTTTCAAAATCTGTCAGTTTTGTTACGAAATACAAATTGTAAATGTGTTTTTCCTGTTTATGTCAAGTTATAGCACGTTATAAACGTAAAGGAACATCAGAAGGCATGAAAAAAACAATATAGCCTAATTTAATGAAACGAATGTCTCATTGTAATCAGAAAGATTGATTCACGTGCCGCTTTAACTGAGGTGAATACAGCGATCTGTCACATCACATTAAAAAGCGTGAAAAACACATTATTTCGCTATAAAACTGAAAAGCATTTGCGTGTGCAATATAGAGTATACTCTCAAAATATTATTACTTTAATTGCTACGATTTAATTCTCGTAATTTTGACTTTATTCTCTAAATATTTTTACTTTATTCTCATAATTTTTTCTTTATTCTCTAAATATTTTTACTTTATTCTCTAAATATTTTTACTTTATTCTCGTAATTTTGACTTTATTCTCGTAATTTTGACTTTATTCTCTAAATATTTTGACTTTATTCTCGTAAATGTTTATTTTATTCTCTAAATATTTTTACTTTATTCTCGTAATTTTTACTTTATTCTCAAAATATTTTGATTTATTCTCGTAAATGTTTACTTTATTCTCTAAATATTTTTACTTTATTCTCGTAAATGTTTACTTTATTCTCTAAATATTTTTACTTTATTCTCGTAATTTTTACTTTATTCTCAAAATATTTTGATTTATTCTCATAATTTGGACTTTTTTCTCAAAATATTTTGACTTTGTTCTCGAAATATTTCGACTTTATTCTCGTAATTTCGACTTTATTCTCGAATATGCTCTCAAAATATTATAACTTTAATCTCATAATTGCCACAAATTAATTCTCAAAAATTTTGGCCTCATAATCTTAGGTTTTTAGTTATTTTTAATGCCGTCGTAATATATATAATTTTTTTTATCAATTGGTTTATTATATATATGAAGTATATATGTATAATATTTTTATTTAACATAATATTTTTAAATGGGATATTTTGCTAAGCAGTGTGTTTTGTTAATTGTAAAAAAGAGTATTTTTAAATTGTGGGTGTACATACTTTTTAATAACATATATTCATCATTTTATGTATCACAAAAGCTTTATTTTTAAGGATGTATTGATTATGTTGAGTTGAAGGCGTATCGTGGCATTACGAGAATTATCATCACATTACATGCAGTAATTGCAATTAATTAGTAATTGCATGCAATTTTCTGTGTGGATTAAACAGTATTGTGTGGTAAAGGGTCAGATATATGTGTTGTGTTTACACTAAAACACAAACAATCGCATCTGCCGGTTACTTTGATAAAGCAGCCACTGATGTGAATCCGTTCTGACGGCTCGTTCACTTCATTAACATCTTGATAAGGGACTTAATCAGTCCTGCATATGAAAAGGCGACTCTAATAGGCGGCGTCTGGATTCATCACACCCAACATAAATTACCTGCCAAACTCTCTGTAATTGAAGCCCAAAAAATGTGTGAAAATGAGCCGCTCTGTAATGAAACTCCTCCTGATCGCTGCAGACGCTAGAGATATTCAATATGCCTTTATGATATTTTTCATATGTTGATCATAGTCTGCACTGATGGATGAGCAGATGAGACGGGCGTTTAATCAAACGCTGTGACCCGGTTTAGTGTGTGCTGTGTGATTGTTATTAAATCCCTGTTTGATGGTTATGTTTGCACAGATTTCATACAGAAGCTGTTTCAAACATGCTGTCCACTGCCTTCATAGGCTGCTAACTTTCAAGGCAGCATCTAAACTAAAATAGAAGCTTATTTGTGTATAACCTAGAATAGATCAGACTCCTCAAGTGTGTGATTTTGAGTGCCCTACATAGGCAGCATCTCCGTGTTCTGCTTCACGTTAAGCACACAGAGAATTACAGTTGGTTCAATGCTGATGTTTGCATGTTAAGCTAATAATTTTCAAACACAAACTACAAATATGAATGTTCATACATCATGACAGTTGAATATTTTTTCATTTGATATTATATTTTATATGTTAAATTATCAGGATAGTTGTGTATATGTTACTATATTGAGTAGTGGTGTATTTTTACTAAATTATATTTGTATATTTTCCTATATGTTAAACTATTATGATAGTTGATTTATGATATTATGAAATTGTTATATGTGTATTTTAATATAACATATAGCTATATATACAACTGCATGATATAGCAACATACATATAAAATAGAATATAATATATACATATAAATGTAATATATATGAAAGGTGAATATATATATATCCCATAAAATATACATGATAAAATATAATGATATATATTAATTTCTGTATATTTTTCTATATGTTAAAGTATCTCGATAGTTGTATTTTTCATAAAACACTGCATATTAACATAAAAATATACAACTATCGTGATATTTTAACATATAGAAAAATACATAAGCAATAATATCATGAAAATATACAACTATCATTATACACACACATATATTCAAATATCATAATATTTTACATGTATAAAACATATGCAAATAATATAATAAATATTCAACAATCATGATATTTTAAAATGTATAAACATTTACAAATATATTCTCAAAAAACAACTATCGTGATATTTTAACTTGTATATTTTATGATATTATTTTATATATTTTATGATATTATTATTTGGTATATTTTATATAAGTTAGATTATCATGATAGTGGTATATTGTTATATATACAGTATGTTAATATATCATGTAGTTGTTTATTTTTTATGATATATATATATATATATATATTTTTTTTTTTTACAAATATTATGTATATTTTTATATATAATGTTGTATATCTTTCATGAAACACTATTATGAACCACACCACAGTAGCATATATATTTATTTAATTAAATCACAGACAATCACATCAAGTCATATTGCAATATTGATTTTATTTGGATACAATTCTATTGTAATTTCTCTCTAGCCTTTCTGCTCGCCTCCTTGTCTTGTTCTGTCATGTGACTGTGAGACAGTGAGTGATAATTCACTCAGCTTGACCTTTGACCCCCTCTGGAGACCCGCGGAGATCCGGAGCGCTTTGATGCGGCACAGGCCTTCTTTACGAGCCGTTACCATGACGACCGGCCGGGACAAGGACAGGGCATCCTCCTCCTCAATTGCCTTCATCATCAGTGACCTCTCTGACCCCTCGCCTCCCGGTTTCCTCCCATCAATTAGTCGCTCAGATGCGGCTGCGCTGCTGTTACTCTGGAGTTCAGAGTGATGCCGATTAGAGGCTCTGTCGCGCGTGAACCGCCC
>NW_015506171.1:266554-267820 GCF_001515645.1 Sinocyclocheilus grahami
AGGACCATGTGATATTTCAGTTTTTCTTTTTTAATAAATCTGCAAAAATGTCAACAATTCTGTGTTTTTCTGTCAATATGGGGTGCTGTGTGTACATTAATGAGGAAAAAAAAAAATATAACAATATAACAAAGAGTGAAAAATTTAAGGGGGTCTGAATACTTTCCGTACCCACTGTAAATGTAATATATATGATATATATATTCATTATACACACACATATATTCAAATATCATAATATTTTACATGTATAAAACATATGCAAATAATATAATAAATATTCAACAATCATGATATTTTAAAATGTATAAACATTTACAAATATATTATCAAAAAACAACTATCGTGATATTTTAACTTGTATATTTTGATATTATTTTATATATTTTATATAAGTTAGATTATCATGATAGTGGTATATTGTTATATATACAGTATGTTAATATATCATGTAGTTGTTTATTTTTTATGATATATATATATATATATTTTTTTTTTTACAAATATTATGTATATTTTTATATATAATGTTGTATATCTTTCATGAAACACTATTATGAACCACACCACAGTAGCATATATATTTATTTAATTAAATCACAGACAATCACATCAAGTCATATTGCAATATTGATTTTATTTGGATACAATTCTATTGTAATTTCTCTCTAGCCTTTCTGCTCGCCTCCTTGTCTTGTTCTGTCATGTGACTGTGAGACAGTGAGTGATAATTCACTCAGCTTGACCTTTGACCCCCTCTGGAGACCCGCGGAGATCCGGAGCGCTTTGATGCGGCACAGGCCTTCTTTACGAGCCGTTACCATGACGACCGGCCGGGACAAGGACAGGGCATCCTCCTCCTCAATTGCCTTCATCATCAGTGACCTCTCTGACCCCTCGCCTCCCGGTTTCCTCCCATCAATTAGTCGCTCAGATGCGGCTGCGCTGCTGTTACTCTGGAGTTCAGAGTGATGCCGATTAGAGGCTCTGTCGCGCGTGAACCGCCCTGCGCCGGGGAAATGATAGCCTCTCACTCTCTCTTCCCTTTGTTTAGCTCAGGATTATTGACTGCAAATTACACCGGCGTGAAGCTGCGCCCAGTACAGGAAGTCAAGCCTGTTTAAGTCAAACGGGTTAATTAAACGCCTCGGCACCTGGAGGACGCTGCATTTCATCACAAGTCTCCTCTAAGAGCTGAGATCAACATTTACAGTTAGGCCATTTTATCAGTTTTTGCTTTCCCTGGGAATCGAACCCATGACCTCA
>NW_015506171.1:267830-307700 GCF_001515645.1 Sinocyclocheilus grahami
ATATATATATATATATATATATATTTTTTTTTTTTACAAATATTATGTATATTTTTATATATGATGTTGTATATTTTTCATGAAACACTATCATGAACCACACCACAGTAGCATATATATTTATTTAATTAAATCACAGACAATCACATCAAGTCATATTGCAATATTGATTTTATTTGGATACAATTCTATTGTAATTTCTCTCTAGCCTTTCTGCTCGCCTCCTTGTCTTGTTCTGTCATGTGACTGTGAGACAGTGAGTGATAATTCACTCAGCTTGACCTTTGACCCCCTCTGGAGACCCGCGGAGATCCGGAGCGCTTTGATGCGGCACAGGCCTTCTTTACGAGCCGTTACCATGACGACCGGCCGGGACAAGGACAGGGCATCCTCCTCCTCGATTGCCTTCATCATCAGTGACCTCTCTGACCCCTCGCCTCCCGGTTTCCTCCCATCAATTAGTCGCTCAGATGCGGCTGCGCTGCTGTTACTCTGGAGTTCAGAGTGATGCCGATTAGAGGCTCTGTCGCGCGTGAACCGCCCCGCGCCGGGGAAATGATAGCCTCTCACTCTCTCTTCCCTTTGTTTAGCTCAGGATTATTGACTGCAAATTACACTGGCGTGAAGCTGCGGCGCTATTTCTGTCCCGACAGAGCGCTTTAAACACCCAGTGCAGGAAGTCAAGCCTGTTTAAGTCAAACGGGTTAATTAAACGCCTCGGCACCTGGAGGACGCTGCATTTCATCACAAGTCTCCTCTAAGAGCTGAGATCAACATTTACAGTTAGACCACTTTTTTTATCAGTTTTTGCTTTCCCTGGGAATCGAACCCATGACCTCACTGTTGCTAGTGTCAGAATTTGAATCAGTTAAGCTTAGAAGATGTTAAAGGGAACATAACACACACAGTTTCACCCGATCTCATGTTAATCTTGAGTACCTATAGAGTAGTACTGCATCCTTTATATCTCCAAAGAGTCTTTAGTTTGATCATATTTATAAAAGAAAGATACAGCTTTACGATGCTCTCCGAAAACAGCCGAGCTCCTGGAGGCGCGCCGTGGGTGGAGCTAAAGAGTCACGAGCACTTGAGCGCCGATTGCCAACAAAACAGACATTTGATGCCGTTTCACTTACCGTCTGCAGTTCCGGATCATGACCGGAATCTTTTATAGCTGGGACCGCTCCATCTTTCAGTATCAAGCGATGTGCAAATCCAGCACCGAACTGAACCTTGTTTATAAAACTTTCGTCAACAAACACACGTGCAAAACTCCGTTGCTTCCCCTCCCCCCCGGAAAAACAAACTGCATCCACTGTTTCTTTTGGGATGCTGAACAAAGTTATCATGAAGAACCACGATCAAAAAAAAACTTTCCGAAACTTGTACGAAACTGGAAGGAATGTATTTAACACCGAAATTCTCCATTCTACTTTCAAATAGTTTTTTGAAACTTTGGCCATGTTTAGCATGAGAATCCAACTCTTTAACAGTGTAAATTACTCAATGCATGAAATAGTATTAGACCCCCCCCCTTTAACAAATGCTACAAGTAAATGTCCACCGACAGAAAGCTGTTCCCAGGGTTTAACTGGGATTTTAGAGGTGGTAAAACATTTGAGATTGCCTGATCTAGACCACCACAAATATCATGACAGTTCTATATTTTTATGATATTTTAACATATATATGAATGTAATATCAAGCAAATATACAACTATCATGATATTTTAAAGGTGACATACCATGAAAATCTGACTTTTCCAGGGTGCATCTACCAACCAAGGAAACGTGAAAAAGATTAACCCAGTAACTTAGTTTAGGTAAGCCTTTTTCTGCAAGCGTCTGAGAAAATGAGCGCGTCTGATTTCACTCCCTTGGATGACGTGGCAAAGGGATCTCATTATAATATTACCACCCCTTAATCGGTAAATTTCCACCCACGGCGCTGTCATTTTGATTTCGCAAGTGACAACGGTGTACTAGTTCTAATGCCATGGTGAAAGTTTGAGCAAAACAAAACTAGAGAGCAGTGGATTTATTGATTTATTTACTGTATATTGCTGCTGCCACACAGATCTAAAATAAACATGCGATTACTTTCCGAGCTGTGTACCTTCACAGACATAACCGACTGTTTTTGTAACTCATGTGTGTTTTTAACGTAAACTTGTTTGTGAATGAGAACTTAGTTTAGTACTCACATGCTGAGACAGCCGCTTTCTGTGCGTGTGCTTCGGATGTGTGCGCTCAGAAAACTGTATATCAGAAGTTTAAACTAATATGGTTTAAAACGCATGATTTCAGCGCGATAAACATGATAATCAGAACCAAAACAGATGTTTTTAGCAGGTCCGAGCTGTAATGGCACAGCTCTATTCTGGAAAAGGGGGGCATGAACTTTGTAAATAACATATCTGCACACTAATAAACATATCTGTACATTTATCTAAACAAAAAATTTTTTTCCTATACTTCTATTTCTGTATATAGTACACTATTACATTTTTCAAATTTTCTTTTTTTATTATATTAGTGTTATATTACATCCCTTCTGTGTTATTCCTATGTATGTCTGCACTATCATGTATGTCTGCACTATGTTTGTACTTTCTTCTACACTGGAAGCTCCTGTCGTCAAGTCAAATTCCTTGTGTGTGTAAACATACTTGGTAATAAAGCTCTTCTGATTCTGAGATACATTCTGGGGACACCAGAGACTTATATTACATATTGTAAAAAGGGGCATAATATCTCTCTTTTAACATATATAAATAAATACAAATATTTTAGCAAGTAATTTTTTCAGTTTAACGTGTTAAAAATATTTAGGTTTTAAAGGCTCGCTCTTCAATTGCACCACAAATGCGCGCGCTTGTAGCCTGTATCTTTTCATATTAAATCGCAAAAGAAACTACGAGCATGCAATGTCGTAATTATGTCGTCAGTTAAGTCATGAAGTTACCATAAAAGGCAATTAAAACTGCCTTAAAACTGTGCGTGTATGTATGTATTTGTTATAGGGATGCACCGATATGAAAATTTTGGTTGCTGTTTGAATTTATCACCGGTAAACTGAAGCGCTCTTTTAACTTAACCAAATGCATTCTATATGAGATAAATCAGATATACATCAAATAAACACAATATTACAACGTACAACTGCACAAAAGGCTGCAAACGAACAGCGCGCATCTGAAGTGTCTCTGAAGGAAATAATGCATTATTTATCGGCTTAAAGATATCGGCCAAATTTTCTTATCGGGCCGATACCGATAACAGAAAAAATGAGCATTTATCGGCCGATACCGATATGGTGGCCGATATATCGTGCATCCCTAATTTGTTATATGATACACACCCGATTCAACTCAATAGTAGAGACTTTAAGAACTGAAGTGGGTCACAATAGGTAAAGAGATGTGTGTCAGATCCACGTCACGTTTAGCATCGGCAGCTCTTAAAGGGACAGCAGACAATAAACCTAATAACCAGCTGCCGTGATGTCTGGTAATCAAGGATTAAAAGAAAAAAAGAGGAGATCAATAAATTTTGTAGCTTTAAGGATTCATCTATATTTAATTTAGAATTTAGTGTTTGATAAATTTATTCAATTTCTGTATATTTCCTACTTGCTGAAGGGCACACGTAAATGTGACATTTATTATAATGGGTTTATGTGAAGTTCACTCAAATTGGAAGTTATTTTAAGTAGTCTAATAAATGTTAAAATTGATAGCGATTAATTTCAGAAAAAATGTGGGATTAATTCATTATTTTTTTAATGGATTGACAGCACTAGTTTAAATATATGTATATTATATGTATATTTGTTAAAATATGATAATTGTATATTTTTATGATATATTTGTTTCTATATATTAAAATATTGTAATAGTTGCATATTTTTTTATGTATTTTAACATATATATACAGATATACAAATATAATATCGTAAAAAAAATACACATATCCTTATATTTTAGCGCATACAGTGGTGGCCAAAATTATTAGAACACCTGACGGATTTGAAAATATTGACCTTTTTTGCCTCCAAAACATAATTTAATTTCATAATGTTCATGAAACATGCAGATGGTAGCTCTTAAATGTTCTTAAATATGCCAAGTGTATATCATGGTAGTATATTTTTCATGTTAATATATAATATTATTCTATATTTTTATGTACTTTAATATGTCATGATAGTTGTATATTTTATGAAATTATTATATTTGCATATCTTCTGCTCCTCAAGGCTGCGTTTATTTGATCAAAATACCGAAAAAAAAGTTAATAATAAAAATAACGGTTTTCTATTTTAATATACTTTAAAATATAATTTATTTCTGTGATGGAAAGCTGAATTTTCATTTTTTTTTAAAGATGCATAGATAAAAGATGGTGGCATAATATTTAATGTAATGAACTTCAATGGTGGTTTCGAGTGAGTACATTCACTAAATAGAGACAAAACATGGAGTGGATCAAACAAAACTGGGATTGACAGACAATCGTTTTCTGTTCTTTTTGAACTGAAGGCTCAGTTTAACCCATGACTGTCACTGTGATATTTACAATAATGCATTTGTCAGATGCTTTTATTCAAAGTGACAAGTGTGTGTGTTTGGTGCAGGTCTGGCCCGTGCGAAGTCGGTCCCCAGCCACACATACTCTAATGAGGTGGTGACGCTCTGGTATCGTCCTCCAGACGTGCTGCTGGGATCCACAGACTACTCCACCTGTCTGGACATGTGGTGAGTCTCCATCATCTCTGCAGCCATCACACTCAAACCCACATCCTTTGCTCCCATACTGCAACTCAACATCACACTGTGTAGTGCACTTAAAGGGCACACCCATGCAACTCACCAATGCAGTGCAAAAAGCATTTTTTCTTGTTTTGCAGTTAAAATATCTAAATGTCCTGAAAATAAAACCTGAGAAACATTTAGTGAGGTGCATGCATTATGACAGTGGGAGGCAAAAATTGTTTTATAAAGATTCTCCTTTTTTTTTAAATTTATTTATTTATTTTATTTTTTTACAGTTTTTTCAACTGCTTACACACAAAATCTTTTCTTGTTGCACAGTTTCTGAAAGCTGACACTCAAACAACAGAAGCATGCACCAAATCTGCAAAACCATACACTGATTCTCGACCTTAGAGTTCAATTTCATACAACACTTTTTGCAAAACACAATACACAATTCTCTATGTAACACTCAAAAATCTAAGATGAATTAATATTACGGCAATGGTGTTTGCAAATGTTTGCTTTTGAGATGCGTATGTGATATTTTGAATGCAGTGCTTCATTTTGCAAGAGATGAGAGGCATTTTGCATTTTGTGTGCAGTTCTTGGATTTGTGTGTGAAGTTTTGAAAAAAAGAGACAAAGTTTTGAAAATGTGTGTAAGCAGTTGGAAAAACTGTCAGATTGTATTCAAAGAAATCAAAGACAATGTAATGTTGTTCATGCACTATGACAGCAGGATGAGAAATACATGTATGTATGTATATTTTTAATAAATATATTTTTTTTATTTTTAAACATCATCGAAATAAAACCAGAGGGAAAATGTCACAAGATTATTTTCAGATCGAAAAAAATATATACACACTCCTATCTATCTATCTATCTATCTATCTATCTATCTATCTATCTATCTATCTATCTCTATATATCTATCTATCTATCTATCTATATAGATAAACTTTCTTTAAAGTTTTAAAGTTTATTTTTCTATCATCACTTGGCAATGATCACATTAGGGGCTGTTTTTGTTGAATGGGATCTTTTCTGATATTTTTTGTGTGCAGTTCTTGGATTTGTGTGTGAAGTTTTGAAAAAAAGAGACAAAGTTTTGAAAATGTGTGTAAGCAGTTGGAAAAACTGTCAGATTGTATTCAAAGAAATCAAAGACAATGTAATGTTGTTCATGCACTATGACAGCAGGATGAGAAATACATGTATGTATGTATATTTTTAATAAATATATATTTTTTATTTTTAAACATCATCGAAATAAAACCAGAGGGAAAATGTCACAAGATTATTTTCAGATCGAAAAAAATATATACACACTCCTATCTATCTATCTATCTATCTATCTATCTATCTATCTATCTATCTATCTATCTATCTATCTATCTATCTATCTATCTATCTATATCTATATATCTATCTATCTATCTATCTATATAGATAAACTTTATTACAAACTTTAAAGTTTATTTTTCTATCATCACTTGGCAATGATCACATTAGGGGCTGTTTTTGTTGAATGGGATCTTTTCTGATATTTTTCATCACAGAAGCTCTTTCTTCTTCTTTAGTCTGTTTAGTTTCAGTTTTTATGTCATGAGCATGTCTCATTTATGTCGTGTCTCATTCTCTCTGTGTGTGAATCGATGCTGAGCGCAGTGGAGCATTGCAGTGTTTTCCTCTCTTGAGTGGCAGATTCACAGATGCTGCACAAATCAAGTCATTAGAATTGCAGCCAGACACTTGTATGTGAGTGTGAAAGTGTGAGTGTGTGTGTGTGTGTGTGTGTGTGTGTGTCTGTCTGTCCCGGTCCAGAAGACCTTCACACTCTCGAGTCTCAGCGAGCGGATGAGCAGAATGCCACTCAAATGTCACAAAAATGTCACGTAATCTCAGTTTGGACACGTCAAATTGAAAGTCAAACCTATATCCGCTTGGTTATTGAGTTTAAATTATATCCTGAAATATAAATTATATTTTTCAAGGGGGGGCGGGGGATTTGCAATTTCAGTCTTGTGCAACTGAGAGTGTGATAATGTTAGAGTAATGTAATGAAACTTAAAATGGTTATGCACATGGATAAAATCTCGTCATATGTCAACATTTGCATAAGGAATTACTACATTCTGATTTGAAATGCTCTGTTATGGAGACGGATAGACTGATGCTGGGAGGCTGGTTGCGTTGTGTTTTTCACTGCTGGTGTGTGTTTGCGTGGCTCTTGCTGGCTTGCTGTCAGAAGGACACAGCTGTGTGCACTGGACCAGAATGTGTCAGGAAGCAATCGCAAGATGATGAAACACACCAGCATTGCATTATATCTACCAGGGTTGTTATGGTTAACTAAAACTGAAACTAAACAAAAAAATGTTACTTGAAATAAAATAAATGTCAAATAAAATAAAATAAAGCATAAAATGTATATATTTTAAATTTTTTCAATGCAACATTTTTGTTTTTCATTTCATTTTTCCAAACTTGATGTACTAAAGTGTAACTCAAACAAAAACTGAAAGAAAGATGCATTAAAAACTCCATGGACATACACTATATAAAAAACAAAACCTACTGAAAATGACAAAAACACCCAACAACATAGCTAAAACTTAATACGTGAGCCTGGAGCACAGAAGCAGTGTTAAGTCGCTGGGGGATATTTGTAGCAATAGCCAACAATACATTGTATGGGTCACAATTATTGATTTTTATTTAATGCCAAAAATCATTAGGATATTCCAGTGAAGATATTTAGTAAATTTCCTACCGTAAATATATCAAAACTTAATTTTTGATTAGTAATATGCATTGCTAAGAACTTCATTTGAACAACTTTAAAGATGATTTTCTCAATATTTAGATTTTGTTGCACCCTCAGATCCCAGATTTTCAAATATTGTTCTATCCTAACAAACCACACATCAATGGAAAGCTTATTTATTAATCTTTCAGATGATGTACAAATCTCAATTTTAAAAAATGTACCCTTTTTAGAGTATGATTTTATTTTACATCAATAATGGAATAAAATAAATCTGAATAAAAATAATCAAGCTTTTTCCCATTATACATCCAGATACTTGTTTTAAATGTAACAGTGCAAAAGGAATGTGACAAAATAAAAGAGTTTTGGAAAGAAATTAGAAATATGATAGAGCATATGGTTTCAATAAGGTTACCATTAGATCCAGGGTTTTTCATTCTTGGCTTTCATCCAGAAAATTGAAAAATTAAAAAGGATAATCAAGTATTGATAGATATGTGCAGTTTACATGGCAAAAGGCTCATTGCCATTTATTGGAAAAAGACAGAAAGGCCTACCATAACTCATTGGTTAAGAGAAATATCTTCATGCATTGCAATGGAAAAGATAACCTATATGCTTAAGGGTAAACAAGCTAAATTTAAGAAAATCTGGAGTCCATTTTTATTATTTATTGAATGTAGGGATATTAACAATATAATAGAGGATCAAAATTCTTGATTGGGTATTTAAATGTATTTTAATGTGCATTATATTAACCCCTTACAACTGCGGTTGTTATTGTTTGCAATGGATTATTAAATCTATCTTCCAAAGTACAGACTGTATTAACCCTTTGTTGGTTTTGTGCTTTTTATGTAATATGAGCCCCTAGTGTTTGTTTGTTTGTTTTCTTTTCTTTACTGTACATAGTAAGTATTGTTACAGACACGGTATGTACATGTGTCAGTCTTGTGTTTCAAGAAAATGTAATAAAAATAATATTACAAAAATGTTAAACCAAAAAAAAAAAAAAGCTTTGAAAGAAAGCTTTGCATTAAAAGATTCTGATATTCACGCACAAATCTGGCAAGCTTCACTTTCTGAAGGTTAGAGAGTCAGTGGTGTTTTTCTGTGTTTCAGGGGTGTCGGATGCATCTTCGTGGAAATGATCCAGGGAGTGGCGGCGTTCCCGGGCATGAAGGACATTCAGGATCAGCTGGAGAGGATATTTCTGGTAAGTGTCTCTGCTTTCCTCTGCGTCTAATGCCTCGGGTGCTGGATCAAGAGACATTCTCCATGAATGCAAAGATATGGAGTGATAGATGAATGTACACGACTCTCTGAGGTCATGCATATTACAGCTCATGAATCCCGTAATCATTTCTCCTGTCATTTCCCATAATGCCCGCTCTGATAATTGAAGCAGAGAGTAATGGATTCATATTCACCCTCCGAGTCAGGTAAATAATTCATACAGACAATTACTGAGATGAATAGAGCGGGCGGCCGGGGGTTCCTGGGTGAGACAGACGCCTGCGGGCCGTGAGGGTCAGCGGACAAACGTGTTTACAGAGGGGAATGACAGAAGCAGGGAAAACCGGGAAAACCGGGAAAATCGGCTCTATCGATCCACACGGAGAAATTCAGCAGGCGTCTGCTCGTGTGAGTAAAACAAAGAACAGCAGTCTCTTTGTGTGATGTACCTGTTTCAGGACTAGTTAACCTGGACATGTGGATTCTGTTGTTATTTACTTACGCTCATGTCATTCCAAACCTGTGACTTTTTGAATGGATTACAAAAAGGGAATGTTTGGGAATGAGTGGCAGCTTGGTGTCAGTTCCATTTTTGAATTGAAATGTAGCAGTGTGGATGCTTTTAAGCATTTGAAAATAGAATCTAGTTACATTGTAACAAAAGGCTGTATTCAGACAGTTACACAGCATGACAATTTGTACTGTATATTGTACTTGGCCGTTTTGAAGAACGAAAATGGGGAAAAAACAAAATAATTAATTAAATATATATAAAAAAATTAAATTCTTTAAAAGCAAAATTATATATTCAACCCAGTGTTATTTTAGTAGCATTGAGATACTATTATAGCTTTTATTAATATTTTGGACCAGTTTTTATTTTTATATTTTCAATTTTTATTTTCATTTCATTTTTTTTTATGTCTATAGTATTAATTCATTTTTATTTCAGTTTTAATTTTTTTTTATTTCAGTTCATCAAGTTAAACTAAATTAAAATGAGAAGTGTTGCCTTGGCATTTTTATATTTTATTTTATTTCCGTTAATATTTATTTTATTCAAGTAACAATTGTTTTTAAAGGTTTCATTTAAGTTTCAGTTTTAGTGAACTATAACAACCCAACCATTATTTAAATTCTTCAGAACTTTCAAGTCAAATTGAATTAAAATACTGGTTGAATAGATCATGTTATTTTTTAAGAACGAAAATGAAAAAATAAAATAATGATGATAATAATAAAGTTAAATGTGAAAAGGGTCCAGTAAGTTACTCACAGATGCATCACATTAGCGAAGTGAAATGCATTGTGACTGCATTTAATCATCAAGGTCAGTGTCTTGCAAAACGTTGTCAAGTGTAGTTCTGCTCTCATTTGTTATTTCAGCATGACGGTGGGACGTTTGTTTTGCATATAGAACATGTTATTGTCTGTACAGTTGTGAAAAAATATCTACATTAGATGCCAGTAATACACTGAGGGTGTTTTCTTTTCTTTTTCTGATGGTAAGCGACTCATTAGAGAGTTCTTCTGTGAGTCTGAACACAAACTGTGTCCTTGAATGAAGGACGTCTTTGTTCAGAAATGCTGATTGTTTGATTTGCCCCCCTTCTGTCTAATTAGGCTTTGGCTGGTGCTTGTTGTTTGTGTTTGCTCTTTGTCAGGTGGGCTCTTGATGAATCTGGACGAGCGCAGGGCGTCTGGCAGCTCGTAGCTGTTCTCTGACACTGACATTTTCATTCCTGACTTGTTTCCCATTCTTTCTTCCTGAGAGACCTGCGGCTGTCAGTCTGGCCAGCAGCGTATCTAACCCGTCTTTCAGAGATTATCCTTCATTACTGCTTTCCAAAGGCCAGACTGCTTTATGCTGCGAGTAAAAGAGAGGCCAGCGCTTCTGACCTTCTCATTGTGACGCTTCCAGAGAGAGATGCTGCTGTTTGCAGTCACACGCTTGTGTTTGTGCGTTTCATTTCACCTTTATTTGGCTGTTTTCAGCTGGAGATAAACTCATTACATCAAGGTTAATATCCACTTTACGCTTGTGATGCATTTCGAATCCCATCATGCACAGCTGCCACACATGAGAGAGAAATCTCTTTGTGTTGCTCATTATTGTGGCTGGAATCACTCGGGAGACTTTTGATTATGTTGATATGGTTTTAAGGATGAAGAACTGAAATATGTTTAGTGCTATGAAATGAATGATTGGAGAGTTTAGAGGAGACAAATGTGAAATCACTTGAGTCTTTTCTTATGCAAAACATCTTGTTATTTGTGTTCTTTCTGGTGAATCTCATAGGGGAATTTTTATTTATGTTTTATTTATGTTCTCACCTTCAGTTCATCCGAGATCAGGATGAGTGTGTTTCTTCATCAGATTTGGAGAAATGTAGCATTGCATCAGTGTCACTGCAAGTGAATGGGTGCCGTCAGAACGAGAGCTGATAAAAACATCACAATAATGCACAAGTAATCCACAACACTCCAGTCCATCAGTTAACATCTGGAGAAGACAAAAGCTGAAACTAATCCAGCATTAAGACGGTTTTAACTAAAATACATCGAGTCTATAATCCATAATAACGCTTCCTCCAGTGAAAAAGTGTTCTGGTGTGAATCAGGAGAGAGATCTGCACAGATCAAGCAGCGTTTAAACAGCTCTAAACACATATGTGGCTGGATTTTGATGCGAGAGACAACAGCAGATGCACTTTTTCACTGGAGGAAGCGTTATTATGGATTATTTTATTCTAGGTTTGGATCTTATTCATGGTGGTTTTATATTGGATTCTTCATTTTTTCATATGTGTGTGGGAGCGGGCTGCAGGTAGCTTTTCTGTAAGTGTGTGTGATGTATTAAAGAAGGCAGACTGGACCGGTGTGTTTAACTAGCTGTCAGATAGCAGGAGATTACCTGTGTTCCTCTGAACCGTATGAATATGGACAGGTTTATCTGCAGCAAACACACACCACCGTCATGTGTGAACGGCTCTCACACGCACTGACGGTATAGTGAGCGCTTTGACATCAGAATTGAACCGTCTGCTCTCATTACAGGAGGATGGACTACACACACACACACACACACTCACACACTTGTTTGTTTCTGTGAATTGTCGGGACTTTCCATAGACTTCTATTGCTTTTATACTGACCGAACAATATTTTCTATCCTCCAACCCTAAACCTACCCCTTACAGAAAACCTGTTTGCATTCTTACACTTTCAGATAAACATCATTTACTATTTTTCATAATTTTTTCCCTCGTGGGGACCGCAGGCCAGACCCCGCAATGTCAAAAATTTCAGGTTTTACTATCCTTTTGGGGACATTTGGTCCCCTCAATGTAGCATAAACAAGTACACACTCACACACACACACAGAGCGATGAGGGCACACACACACATAGATGAGCGCACACACACACACACACACAGAGATGAGCGGGCACACACACACACACAGAGAGAGATGAGCGCACACACATACACACACACACACAAACACACACACACACACACACAGAGATGAGCGCACACACACACACACACACACAGAGAGATGAGCACACACAAACACACACACACACAGATGAGCACGCACACACAGATGAGCGCACACACACACACACACACAGAGAGATGAGCACACACAAACACACACACACACACAGATGAGCACGCACACACACACACACACACACACACAGATGAGCGCACACACACACACACACACAGAGAGATGAGCACACACACACACACACACACACACAGATGAGCGCACACACACACACACACAGAGATGAGCGAGCAAACAAACACACACACACACACACACACACACACAGATGAGCGCACACACACACACACACAGAGATGAGCGAGCAAACAAACACACACACACACACACACACACACACAGATGAGCGCACACACACACAGAGATGAGCGCGCGCGCGCACACACACACACACACACACACACACAGAGTTACTTACATGTGAAATTACTGCAGTTTGAGACTTGAGAGTTTTTCCGCTGTTATAATTTGTGATCAAAATGGACATTGATTAGAGTTCATAGTCAAGAAAGGTGTTTGATTACGGAATTATGCACATGACGTGGACAAAAATATATTTTTCACGGCCACAAATGAAGAATTTGTTCTCTTGTTTTATTAATTAAAACTAAACTCGTTTTAGTTAAATCAATGCCATAAAATAAGAACTCATTCCTGCAACTTAATTTGTTCCCTTGTTTAATTAAATCATGGCCGCGTTGTACTAGCACATTCTCTCGTTTTGATTTAATTAAAACCAGAGGACGAATTAGTACATTGTGGCCATGATTTATTACAGTGCAGGAATTCATTCTTAATTCATGGCCACAATTTAACTGTCTGATTTTTACATGTTTTATTTGTTTCCACACACTGCAAAAACTATTTTAAATAAAAAAAATATTTATAAATAAAACAGATTATTTGAGTATGTTTTACAAGAAAGTACTATTACTATAAAAATGTCATGTTGAATTGAATGTTACTTGCTGTTTCTTTGTAACTCTTTGTGAAATTTACCAGCAATTTCTGAGTGAAAATGAAGTCTACACTAAATTTTTGTTCAGTGCATCAATTTGAACTTGCAAGCTTGTTTAAAAAAATCTAATTCTCACTAAATAAGTCAAGTGCATTAATGATGACAGACAAAGATGAGAAATTTTAATTTACTAACTAACAACTCTCAAATAATTTAATGTCATTTTAAGTTCATTTAAATTCAGATTTGTAATTAGTCTCTCCATTTCCAGTGATTTACAATGACTCTCTTAAGATGATTTGCGGAGCGTTTGAGAACATAATGGCATTGTTGCATTGGCTTGATAATCATCTAGTAAACGTTGCTTAGGAGCCACTGTTTCCTTTCATATGATATCTCACATGTATCTCAGTGGATCTCAGTTTGAAACAGGTGCCTCTATCTGCCGTTCTTCATGACCCAACAGGACATATGAAGTGTTTTAGGGTTGGTGCATGTGTCTTTCAGCCCTACAGAGTTGAGTTGAGTCGGTCTGGCTTGACCTCACATACCTTTGCATCCAGACGCTCCTGAGATCTGATCTGTGAAAGTGAATCCGCTCTGTTCTGGCGGGGGGAATTAATTACTGCATGTGGGTGGTCGTTGTTTTAGCCGGTCGAGGGCATGCGGTGACCTTCTGCCCAGCGGGAGAGTTAGTGAAGGGACAACTTCACAGCCGCTGACATTTCAGGAGTGATTGACAGCGAGTCCTGCCACACGTTTACCAGCTGCGTTCATCCAAAGAAGCTCACAGTAAACCAGATACAAGTTCAGTGTGCCTGGAGTTCTCATGGTCACTGGATTTGACAAAGTTTGCCAGGTTAGACCCATAAAATCTTGGAAAGATATTCTGAGTTTTGCTTGAGATGCTAAATAGCGAGTAAAATAGACCAACACAACTGTATTGTTTTCTGAGTTCAATCTGTGAAATGATTGGTGGTTATTACTTTTGGGCAGACAGGTTATAAAGTCCACAATTTTCTGGTATTCAGTATTTTTGGGGTAAAGCCTGTTCAAACCAATCACTATAACTTTATCATTATATTCATTGCTTTGAACAGGCCTTACCCCAAAAACCATATAGTTTACTCATATAGGTTTACTCCATAACTATAACGATAATGACAGAGATTGATGGACAATAAAAACTTTGACAGCCCGTCAGAATCCACCCGAATTGGATTTAAAGCAGCGGATGACAAAACTTACTTTTATTTCACTTGCAGCACATACTTAGCATGGATGCTATAGTTATTGTCTTTATAAAGTTGTCTTTATAATTATTGTCCATTGATGTGGGTGCAAAAATGATTCAGGCTGCCTGTTACCACAACTTAAATAATCACATGGTTGCAAGTTAAAAATTCAAATGTAATAATTTAATTAAACCTTTGAAGTTGCAAACATTATTTTGTTGAGTTCAGTTGATATAATCAATGTCGATCATTACAGTAACATAATGTAACTTGTGTGTACTGTAAACTCAAATCTCTGCATTAATTAAATGTCTTTAATTAGATTGGGTTGTGGGTAGTTTCTAGTTCCCAGCATGCTTTGCATAGGACTGATCAAGGAGAATGAATGTTGAAATAAAGTGTTATTTGATGTGTTTTTTAGTAAAGGTAAAGACCTGTTATGTTTGACATTTGAAGAAGTTTCTGTAATGTTGAAGTTTTTGTGGCAACTACTGTGCTGAAAAGTAGACCACATGGAAGTAAATACTACACTGTTTTAGGTATTGCTAACTTTATAGTTACTGATATAGGCTTAGGTATTGTTATAGTTATTGTTGTAGGTATTGTTGCAGTTATCATTATTGTTACACTTGTGGTTATCTGCATTGGCTGTTGAGCTTGTTGAGAGTGTTGGTGAAGTTCATCGGCACACGTGAGATGTTGATTGGCTCAGGTTTGTGCTGGTTTTGCGGGGGTTTTGCTCTCTGGCGTGTTCTCTCGAGGTCTGCTGTCAGTGTGTGCTGTGCTTCGTCTTCTCTCAGCTCCCCGCCGATCTGAAAAACACTCGTTTGCCACTCGCTCCCGCAGCCCTGATCTCTCTCCACCCGCTCTGCTTGCACTTCAAAGCGTCCCGTCCCTCTCCTCCACCCTCCATCTATAATACATGTGCTGTCACTCAGGGCTCTGTACAGTAACCCCCTCCGCTCCAGGCGGATGAACCACGTCTGCACCTCCTTCTGTTTCTGAGAGCTTCACCACACACCTCACGAGACACTGCTTATAGTTGTTCATATAAATATATAAATCAATATGTGTGCACACTTTTATATATTTACATACTCCTAATCAAGTCCAATCAGTATAATCAAACACAGCTGGACTCAAATGAAGGTGTAGAACCATCTCAAGGATGATCAGAAGAAATGGACAGCCCCTGAGTTAAATATATGAGTGTCACAGCAAAGGGTCTGAATACTTAGGACCATGTGATATTTCAGTTTTTCTTTTTTAATAAATTTGCAAAAATGTCAACAATTCTGTGTTTTTCTGTCAAATAAGGGGTGCTGTGTGTACATTAATGAGGAAAAAAAATTAACTTAAATGATTTTAGCAAATGGCTGCAATATAACAAAGAGTGAAAAATTTAAGGGGGTCTGAATACTTTCCGTACCCACTGTATATATATATGAATATATATGGCATTCAAACATTTGGGATCAGTAAGATTTTACAGAAAAATCAGTAATATTGTGCAATAATATTGACATTTCTAATATTGGTTTCCTATTTTAATATACTTTATAATGTAATTTATTTCTATCAGAAATCATTCTAATATTTATTATCAGTGTTGAAACTGTTGTGCTGCTTAATATTTATTTGGAACTTGTGATACTTTTTTCTTTGATTATTTGATTAATCAAAATTGGAGCAAATCACCTTTTGAAAGTAACAGGCGCCTCAAATTATGTTTGTCGTTTACATTGTTTCTCCACTAGGTGGCGACAAGTGACTGTTAAAAAGGGATTTGTCGTTGAATCATTCATTCAAGAGATTTTTGAACAGTAAAACAGATAAAACAGTCTGGTCGCTAGGATATTCTGAGTGGCTGCTAGGGTGTTTCTATGCCATTTCTTTGTTTCTAAAGGTTTTTTCGCATTTGTTTCAAAAACCAGTCTGATCCGGACTGAACCGGTCTGCTTCCTGTGGTCATGTGAAGGTGACCTGCTCTTAGAGATTCATGCGCTAGATGTTTGATGTCCAGGGCTCGATCTTTCCCCCCCAGTGTGTGTTCAATATAGAAGACAAATTTCACTCCAGATTGCTTTGCTCCTGAGTGGAGATTGTTTTAAAGGGTCTTGCTCTCTGAGAGCGTGATAGTCATAGACAGCGAGAGAGAGAGAGAGACGTTTTCTGTTATTCCAGCGCTGAAGCCGCTCGTTCTGAAGCTCCTGTGGGATTTCAGAGCTCGACTCGGTTTCTCAGAGAGATTTCTCATCACAGAGCTACATGACTGTGAAAGTGGACTGATGGCAGAGACGCAGGGCATCTTTGTTTCTGAAGGAGGTCAGAGAAAACTCAAATATAGAGCGGAACGACAGAACTGAACAGCATGGCAACTCGAACACTATTCAAACATTTATTGACTCATATTCAATTAATGTTGTGTTAATATTCAATGAATTACATTTTTAGTGCTGTCAGCACTATTTTTAGTGAAAGTTATAGGGATAGAAAATACAGTTTGTACAGTAGAAAAAAACCCCATTGTGCATATGGAATGTCCCAACAAGAAATGGAAACCAAACCTGTGTGTGTGTGTGTGTGTGTGTGTGTGTGTTATCATGGGTCATCATGGTTCACGTATGATGGATGTTGCTGGTAGTCCTGTTTGCTTGGTTGCTGACATTTAATGTATTTAAATACTATTAAGTTGTTTTGCATTCTGAACAAATGTAATTATTACTCATTAAGATTCTAAAACAGCACAAACATAATTAATTTACTGATGCAATAATTAACTTGTGGCCAGCTGATATTCAGCATATAATCATTTCGTGATTTATTTTTTACTTTGCATAGTTCTGACAAAGTCAGATTTATGCTTCATCAAACTGAACATAATTCAACACTGCCCCCTGCTGGACAGACTCACTTTAATAGTGCTGTTTATTAAGTCAATCGTCACTACTAGTGCTTATGGTTGCTGTTACTGTACTATGTGATCAGATGTGACACTATGTTAAAAACTAAATGACTGATTTCCATCAGCACAAACAGAGATTGAGAGAAGAACAGAAACACATGGCCACTCAGCAGGACTCACACACACACTGATCTTACTACCTGTATGAGGATTTATTACACACATTTATTCTGACATGTTATTTGACTGCAGTATTAATGTCATGAAGAGAAAAGAAGAGACTGATTCATCATGCATCTCAAAGCATTATGGGTAGAATCTCTCATCAGATCTATTCTGATTCATCGACACAGTTTCACTGATGATCCAAGATAATAAACCCCAAACCCAGGATAGAGCGGCTGAGTGAATGTGGTCTGGACTGTGTGGATGAGGCTCATTGTGTCAGAGACGCTGTATAAGGACAGAGTTCCTGCACTGTGATCCACATACACTCCTATTCTACTGCAGATGGGCTTCACAGGGAGAACAGTCTCTATGTTATTGTGGGTAAATGAGTATCTGGAGTGAATGCACTCCAAACACCAGGACTGAGCATTATTACCAAACCCACACTTATCACCATCTCCCGTCCTCCTGATGCTCTTATATGACACTGATATATACACATAATTTCCACTTCACTCCAGCTCCCAGTAGCAGCGTCCACACACACTCTCTCTACACAACACCTGACGATAGACATCAAATCTGTCTGGATGATCAGGATATGGCTGGAGTGTGTCAGTACCAGTTCTCAGACAGACGGAGGAGTTTATTCACTGTGTTCAGATCCAGAGTGAGCTGATGGGAATCTGATGGAGATAAAACACATCAGAATCAGGAATTATGAATCTGTTTGATCGTTTCATGTAGCTGAACTCTTCATGTTCAGTGTATCATCAGTGTCTCAGTACAGATGAACAGATATCCTGTGCAAATCATCATTTACATCATTAATTATAAAACTTTTCTTTCACCTTCTACAGGAGGAACATGAACTCAGTGAGGTTTCTGATTGTTTTCTTACTGACTTACATTGTAGGAAGTTCTTTCTGGTTCTGGGGACAATGTAAGTGAATGTGACTGTGGAAATCAAGAGACATGAACAGTGTGATTCTCATGATCCTGCATCCATTCCTTAAACATTTCTAATATGATGGTCTCCATGATATGAGATAATGATGGACTGGTTTCTGAGAGCAGATGTATCTCCAGGACTTTACCTCTGTCTGAGATCTTCTTGAGCTCCTCTTTTTTAACAATTCCTGCAGTTTGTCTCTCAGCTGACGGACAGATTCTCTCAGACCATCAAAAGAGAAGAGAGAAATTAAGGGATCATCATTTCCATCTGTAGATTCAGGAGGTGCTGAGAGAGACTACAAACTCTACAGAAATCAAAACTCATCAGCCAATAATTCATCTAATAACCTGCACCAACATCAGATTTGTGTGGCTCTTGTTGACTTGACTCATCTTTAGTAACTAACCTCAATCCCAATTACCCAATTACTTTAATCAGTATGTTAAAACTGGTGTCAATAACAATACACTGTTTAACACTGTACCTAAATTATTCATATGAAATACAAGAGCTCATAGGTTTGCAATATTATGACAAAAATCAATATTGTAGATTATTACTCTTTATATTGTAATAATGATTATTAATATCGATATAGAAAACAATATAAAAATGTTTTTGTTTCGTGTCTGCATTTTGGGGACATCAAATTCTGGCTTCACAGACAAACATGTCGATCCATGACGTTAGTCTACTCTAGTGTAAGTTATGCATAAACACATGTTATAATCACTGAAGCAACAAAATTGATCTTTTATTTACATTGTTAAAATTGATCTTTTATCTACAAATTGATCTTTTATTTACATCTGCACTGTTGTTTATGATGAGGGAATTTGTGAGCATGCGCACTTCACGCAGCTCCGGCATTTTCAGCGCTGACTAATATAAGCACCTCTTGATTGGCCAATGCATTCCTAAGTTCAACAGAAACACATTTGATTGGTTACGAGGCTCATCGGTGCACAAAACAGTGCGTAAAAGCAGTCTGATGCAGTGTGATCAGATCTGAATGTAATTCCACGAATTGACACTTTTAATTCATTTTAATCGTGACAGATGTAATACATTGTTTAATTGTGCAGGGGCATTTTTTGCCCCTTTGTTTTGAATTTATGGGGCTTTTTTGTTCATTTTGGTGGCATTTTTGCCGCAAGCCCTCGTTAATTTCCGACCCTGAGTGAGAGAGAGACGCAGCTGCGCAAGCGATCAAACCTCTTGTTTATATCTCTGCGTTCAGTGCACAAACACTGAAATGAACATTTCTAGACTAGAGCTTCTAGATCTGTGTTACCTGCAGGAACTGGATGTGATCCTGTGTGTGTGAAAGCTGCTCCAGCTCAGCGGCTCTCCTCCTCAGATCATTGATCTCCTGCTCCAGTCGCTCCAGTCGTCCTTCATCTAGACTCACTGCAGTCTTTTCCTGATCTCTGATCAGCCGTATCAGCTCAGAGCGGCTTCTCTCAATGGAGCGGATGAGCTCAGTAAAGATCCTCTCACTGTCCTCCACTGCTGTCTGTGCAGAGCGCTGTTAGGACACACAGTGATTCAGGCTTCAGTGAGTGTGAACTGAGACGGAGACAAACTTCTCTTCTTCTCCAGACTCACCTTCTGAGACTCCACAGCCTCTCTCAGCTGCTGAAGATCTTTCTCTCTCTGCTGGATTTTCTGCTGGAACGTCTTCTGAGTCTCCTTCAGCTGCTTCTGCAGGACAAATGGATGAAAGTGAATGTCAGAGAGAGAACTACTGGCACTAAATCATCATATGAACAGATGAATCCACTAAACATAAGGTTGGGCTACTTATCTCAACTTATAACCAATGGCATCCAGAAGCGATGATCGGTTGCAATCATTGTACATGAAACATAAGGAGAGTTTAGCAATATTTCATCAGTGTCTAGTCTTAAATACCTGTTTCTCTGTCCTCTGTTCTGCAGCTGATACAATCTCATGGTTTTTATGTTCTATAACCGTACACAGCACACATATACATTTCTGATCAGACCACAGAAAACCTTGTGGATCTTCTCATGTTTCTGGCAGATCATCTCCTGCAGTCGTCCATTGGCATCAATCAAACTATGTATCTTTCCTTTAAACCAACTCTCGTGTTGTTCGAGGTGATTCTGACAGTAAGAGTTCAGACACATCAGACAGGACTTGGCAGCTTTGTATTTTCTTCCAGTACAGACGTCACACTGCACATCTCCAGCTCCAGCATCACAGTCAGCAGAGAGTTTGGTCTTCTTCAGTTTCTCCATCAGTTCAGCCAGCATGGTGTTTCTAGCTAAAGCAGGTCTTGGACTGAAGGTCTGTCTGCACTGAGGGCAGCTGTAGACTCTCATCTGATCCTCCTGATCCCAGCAGCCTGTAATACAGCTCTCACAGTAACTGTGTCCACACTGGATGGTCACTGGATTCTTAAGGAGATCCAGACACACTGGACACGTGAACTCATTCACTGAAATTCTGGCTGCTTCCATTTTGTAGCTTGAATACAGAGACACAAACACACAACAGCTCACCCACACTTCAGTTTCTCTTTTCCTGAACTCAGGTTATTCCTGTTTCCTGGTTCTGTGTTTGAGTGACGTGTGTAAAACAGGTGTGTCTGTGAGTATGTAAAGCAGGTTTCTCATTCCTGCTTCTGTGGAGTTTAGTTTTTAACACACTTGGCTGTTATTAAAGTAAATGCAAAGACCTTGACTAGTTGATTCAGGTGTGTTTAATACAGATCAAAACTAAACTCTGTGGGAAAGTGACTCTCAGGGACTAGGATTGGGGAATCTTAATAATGAAATATCTACTAGATTTCAGTCTCAGAAAAAACACTTAAAGAATACAAGTTACAGAGAAGCAGGACAACAGCCGTAACAAATAAATGCATGACAATAAAAACAGTGACTCGTTACACTGGAAGACAAAAACGTAAAACAGTGAAAAGGGAGAATGTTTTATTGACTGTGTGTTATCATTTTAGTTGAAAGGTAATTTTGATAGTAATAATAAAAATGATTGATATGACACTACATTAAAAGCTAAATGACCAATTTCAATCAACAAAAACAGAGCTCGAGAGAAGAACAGAAACACATGGTCACTCAGTAGGACTCAAACACACTAATCTTACTGTCTGTATTGAGGTTTATTACACACATTTATTCTGACATGTTATTTCACTGCCGTATTAATATAATGAAGAGACTCCATAAGAACTCACTATTACTGATGCATCATGCATCTCAAAGCATTATGGGTAGAATCTGTCATCAGTCTATTCTGATTCATCAGCACAGTTTCACTGATGATCCACTAAGATAAACATTAAACCCAGGATAGAGCGGCTGAGTGAATGTGGTCTGGACTGTGTGGATGAGGCTCTTTGTGTCAGAGACGCTGTATAAGGACAGAGTTCCTGCACTGTGATCCACATACACTCCTATTCTACTGCTGATGGGCTCTACAGGGAGAACAGTCTCTATGTAATTGTGCCAGAATGAGTAACTGGAGGGAGTGCAGCGCAAACTCCAGGACTGATCATTATATCCAAACTCACATTCTTTACCACGTCCCTTCCTGCTGATGCTCTTATATGACACTGATATTAACACATCTCCACTCCACTCCAGCTCCCAGTAACAGCATCCACACACACTCTCTCTACACAACACCTGAGAATAATAATCAAATCTGTCTAGATGATCAGGATATGACTGGACTGTGTTAGTGAATGTTATCACTCTGTTGTTCTCAGATAGAAGGAGGCGTTTATTCACTGTGTTCAGATCCAGAGTGAGCTGATGGGAATCTGATGGAGATGAAACACATCAGAATCAGGAATTATGAATCTGTTTGATCTTTTCATGTAGCTGAACTCTTCATGTTCAGTGTATCATCAGTGTCTCAGTACAGATGAACAGATATCCTGTGCAAATCATCATTTTACATCATCAGTTATAAAACTCTTCTTTCACCTTCTACAAGACGAACATGAACTCAGTGAGGTTTCTGCTTGTTTTCTTACTTACATTGTAGGAAGTCGTTCCTTTCCAATATGATGTTCTCCATGATATGAGATGATGATGGACTGGTTTCTGAGAGCAGATGAATCTCCAGGACTTTACCTCTGTCTGAGATCTTCTTGAGCTCCTCTTTGCAGGAATCCTTCAGTTTGTCTCTCAGCTGATAAACAGATTCTCTCAGGCCATCAAAAGGGAAGAGAGAAATTAAGGGATCATCATTTACGTCTGTAGATTCAGGAGGTGCTGAGAGAGACTGGAAACTCTACAGAAAACAGAAATCAAAACTCATCTGCTCCACACTTAACGCAATTAACTGCACGGATATCAGATTTGTGCGGATCTTGTTGACTTGGCTTATCTTTAGTAGCTCACCTCAATCCAGCACTTTCACTGCATCAGCTTCATTATTCTCATATTCATTAAATCAAATTAGAGCTACAGATTCTAGTAATTCTAAAACTATATGTGATCTTTGTGATTTCCAAGTTATCCCAACTTCACTTCATGTTTGGGATTGTCATGGTCAAATTCATCAATGTGTTACAGGCCCAAAAAAAATTCAAGTTTGATAATCACCTGATCCAATTTTGATGAGCGTAGCTAAAAATGGGTACTATAGAGTTCACTGATTTCACTGTAACGTAATGAATCTGAAGGAAAAATGTGGTAAAATGTTAAAATGTTAGTGAATTTTTGAACTGTTGGTGGTGATAGTGGTGTTTGACAGCTAAATACACTGCTAAAAAAAAGTAAAGGAACACTTTTTAATCAGAGTATAGCATCAAGTCAATTAAACTCCTAGGATATTGATCTGGTCAGTTAAGTAGCAGAGGGGGTTGTTAATCAGTTTCAGCTGCTTTGGTGTTAATGAACTTAACAACAGGTGAACTAGATGGGCAACAATGAGACAATTTTGTTTCTTATAGGAGCCAATGGCTCCTTAATTGATTTTTTTTTTCTGGGTCCCTGTTTTCAAAAGAAGATTATCAGATGAGAGTCTGACTGATGATTATATAAGACACTCATGAAATGTTTCTCTGTGAGTTTCCTGTTACTGCAGGATCTGCTCAAGTCCACTATGATCCTGTTCTTCTAGATCTCTGTTACCTGCAGGAACTGGATGTGATCCTGTGTGTGTGAAAGCTGCTCCAGCTCAGCGGCTCTCCTCCTCAGATCATTGATCTCCTGCTCCAGTCGCTCCAGTCGTTCTTCAGCTTGACTTACTGCAGTCTTTTCCTGATCTCTGAATAGCTGTGTCAGCTCAGTAAAGAGCCTCTCACTGTCCTCCACTGCTGTCTGTGCAGAGCGCTGTTAGGACACACAGTGATTCAGGCTTCAGTGAGTCTGAACTGAGACTGAGACAAACTTCTCTTCTTCTCCAGACTCACCTTATGAGACTCCACAGCCTCTCTCAGTTGCTGAAGATCTTTCTCTCTCTGCTGGATTCTCTGCTGGAACGTCTTCTGAGTCTCCTTCAGCTGCTTCTGAAGGACAAACAGTATAGTGAATGTCACAGAAAACGCCTCAAGGTTACGTATGTAACCCTAGTTCCCAGAGGGAACAGCTTTCTTTGAGACCGCTACACTTCGGGTGGAGTGAGCCTTGACCCCCAAGGACAAGGGAAGACCAGAGGACTCGTAAGACTTAGCAATGGCATTAACGATCCACCGCTGTGTCAAACGCTTTGGAATTGCCTTCAGCGTGACCACGCTCTGAATCGTGTGTGTAATCAGACCAATGGATGGACGTGAAGTCACGGACAGGGTGACGTAGTGACCAGGAAGCTATAAAAGCACGTGTGGTGGAGACAGCGGCAGCTTCTGGTAGAATGAAGGAAGCGCTCACAGAGATGCCGGAAGTATGGAAGGAGACGCAGCGTCTCATTCCCTCGGGGGAACTAGGGGTACATACGTAACCTTGAGACGTTCCCCTTCAGGAACTCGAGCTGCATCGAATGCTTTGGGAACGAGGATGCCCCAGCCGCCAGACTTTCAAGTCCCTGCGTAGTGTGTATGAACTTCAGCACAACTACGGCAAGAAGACAGAGGAACCAGGAGCAGTACGAATATCGAGGTCGTAGAACCTGACGAACGTGAGCGGCGTAGACCAACCCGCAGCGTTACATATATCCTGCATAGCCACACCCGACAGGAAGGCCTTCGAGGCCGCCACACTTCGGGTGGAGTGAGCCTTGACCCCCACGGGCGAGGGAAGACCAGAGGACTCGTAAGACATAGCAATGGCATTAACGATCCAACGACTGAGGGTCTGCTTGGTGGCGGGCAGATCCCTCTTGGAAGGACCATAACAGAAAAATAACTGGTCAGACTTCCTCCACATGGCAGCTCTGTGGACATATGTGTCCAGTGCTCGCACTGCTTCTGCTGGTCAGGCTCCTGAAAGGGAGGAGGACAGAAAGCCTGAAGTACGACGGGCCGTGGTACTGAGTAGGGCACTTTAGGGATGTACCCTGGCCTAGGGTACAGAAAAGCTTTGGCCAAGCCGGGCGAAAAGTCTAGGAAGGAGTGGGCCACTGACAAGGCCTGCAAATCTCCGACTCTTTTCAGAGAAGTGATGGCTAATAAGAAGACCGTCTTAAGTATCAGAACTCAATCTGAAACCTCCTCTATTGGTTCAAATGGAGGTTTACAGAAAGCCTCCAGGACCACGGCCAGGCCCCATGGTGGAACACGAGGTAGGGGTCTCATGTACAGTAGGACAAAATGTATCACGTTGGACGCAGCTTGCCATCAGACACAGCAATTTTTGAAACTGTTTGACAGTGAGTGACCGACGCTCTTTGACTCTCGCGACTGCAGTGAGGATCGACTCGATCCAAGCAGGAAACAGCTGTGCTTGCATCGTGGTCGAATCCCACACCACGCCCAGATAAGTGGTCCTCTGTGACGGAGAAAGCACACTTTTCTTTGCATTTAATCTTAGCTCCAGCTCTTTCATATGGGCGAGAACGACATCTCGATGTCGAACCACCGTCTGCTCCGATTGAGCTAGAATCAACCAATCATCTATATAATTTAGTATGCGGATGCCCTGGAGTCGCAGTGGAGCCAGAGCAGCATCCACACACTTCGTGAAAGTTCGGGGTGAGAGTGCAAGGCCGAACGACAGAGCCCGATATTGGTAAGCTTCGCCCCGAAAGCAAACCTCAGGAACTTCCTGTGTTGAGGAAGGATGGAGACATGGAAGTACGCGCCTTTTAGATATATCGTGACAAACCAGTCCTCAGACCTGATCTGAGACACGACCTGTTTGATTGTAAGCATCTTGAACTTCAGTCGCATGACTGAGCTGTTCAACTGACGCAGATCTAAAATCGGGTGCAACCCCCCATCCTTCTTCAGAACAATGAAGTACCGGCTGTAGAACCTGGATTCTCTGTCGAGAGGAGGGACCACCTTAATGGCCTCCTTCCTCAGAAGAGTATTTAGAATGAATCAGAATCAGAATGAGCTTTATTGCCCGGTATTTTTACTCATACAAGGAATTTGTTTTCGTGACAGAAGCTTCCACAGTGAAACAGAATGACAGTGACAGAACAAAAACACAGAAAAAAATCAAATATATAAATAAATAAAAAAATAGAACAAGTAAATAGGGAATACAATATACAAATTGACAATTGTATGTACAGGTATATTACAATAGATAGTTTTGTATGTACAGGTATATTAGTGCAAAAGAAACTGTTCCTGTGTCTGGCCGTTCTGGTGCTCAGTGCTCTGTAGCGTCGACCAGATGGCAACAGTTCAAAGAGGGAGTGTGCTGGATGTGAGGGGTCCAGAGTGATTCTGCCAGCCCTTTTGCTCACTCTGGATGAGTACAGTTCTTGAAGAGAAGAGAGAGTTGTACCAGTTATTCGCTCAGCAATCCGGACTATCCTCTGTAGTCTTCTGAGGTCAGATTTGGTAGCTGAGTTGAACCAGACAGTTATTGAAGTGCAGAGGACGGATTCAATGATGGCAGAGTAGAATTGTTTCAGCAGCTCCTGGGGCAGGTTGAACTTCCTCAGCTGGCGAAGGAAGTACAACCTCTGCTGGGCCTTTTTAACAGTGGAGTCAATGTGAGTGTCCCCCTTTAGGTCCTGAGAGATAGTGGTGCCCAGGAACTTGAATGACTCCACTGTCATTACAGTGCTGTCCATGATGGTGAGTGGGGGGAGAGCAGGCGGGTTTCTCCTGAAGTCCACAATCATCTCCACAGTTTTGAGCGTGTAAAGCTCCAGGTTGTTAAGACTGCACCAGACAGCAAGCTCTTAAATCTCCTGTCTGTAAACAGACTCGTCACCATCCTGAATGAGGCCGATAAGTGCGGTGTCGTCTGCAAACTTCAAGAGCTTGACAGAGGGGTCTTTAGATGTGCAGTCGTTGGTGTAGAAGGAGAAGAACAGTGGGGAGAGGACGCAACCCTGAGGAGCTCCAGTGCTGATCTTACGGGTGCTGGATGTGTATTTTCCCAGCCTCACTAGCTGCTTTCTGTCTGTCAGGAAGCTGGTGATCCACTGACAGGTGGAGGTGGGCATGGAGAGCTGAGTTAGTTTGGGCAGGAGGAGGTTTGGGATGATTGTGTTAAAAGCCGAGCTGAAGTCCACTAACAGGATCCTCACATAAGTCCCTGGTCTGTCGAGATGTTGCAGAACATAATGCAGTCCCATGTTGACTGCATCATCCACAGACCTGTTTGCTCTGTAGGCAAACTGAAGAGGATCCAGCAAGGGTCCAGTAATGTCCTTCAGGTGGGCCAGCACCAGTTTTTCAAAAGACTTCATGACCACAGACGTTAGAACCACAGGCCTGTAGTCATTTAGTCCTGTAATTTGGGATTTCTTTGGGATGGGGATGATGGTGGAGCGTTTGAAGCATGAAGGGACTTCGCACAGCTCCAGTGATCTGTTGAAGATCTGTGTGAAGATGGGGGCCAGCTGGTCAGCACATGATTTCAGACAGGCTAAGTCTGAAATGTAAGAGTAACACAATCTGGACCTGTTGCTTTTTTTCTTTTCTGCATCCGGAAGACCTGGCGCACATCGTCTTCACTGATTTGAAGTGCAGGTGTTGGGGAGAGGGGGGTTGCAGGAGCTGTTAATGGTTGTGTGGAGAGGTGTTCAGGGCGGGTGTGGGGTGTTTTTTCAAACCTGCAATAGAAGGTTTACTTCTTGTTCTAACACCAGAGCCTGCTCGGGACCCACCACAGTGGAAACGAGCCCGTTGAAACGAGGTGGAGGTGAACCAAATTGAATTCTGTAACCTCTTTCTACAGTCTGCAGGACCCATCTTGAAATATTTGGCAGAAGCATCCATGCTGCCAGAGGGATCTACTAAGGGAATCAGTCTCTCGAGACTGACCTCCGGTGTAATAGGAAACCTCCTCAGAGGTAGCGAGCTTCCCATATCCGCAATGTTTTCTGGCGGACACTGAGACGTGTGCTCGCTGGAGGCCGCTGTGCCCTGAAGCACCGGCGGTGGCAGGGTTAACAGCTCAGCCTCCTGAGGGCACTGAGGAGAGACGGGCACCATGTAATGAGGTGTACACCACTCTTTCCCAGCAGGGGCTGCCCTCAGAAGCCCTGGGACACAAACATCAGGGCTTGTTGGTCGAAGGCTTCGAAGCTGAAGGCCGATCTGAGGACCGTCCTTCTGGCTAAGAAGCCTTCGGCCATCGGCGTGAGCGTCGCTCCCCTCGCGATCCCCATTGACGTGGGGGTGTACGAGTCGCGAAGCTCACTTTCTGTGCCTCTCTGTACAAGGAGTGGGCACACAGCTGGGGCTGCTCCCATCCAGCAGCCCCATGAGCCAGAGTGCGGCGAGGGAAGAACTGCTGAAACGCCGCCTCTTATTTACGAGCCTTCTGAAACGACGCCCCGCTTGCACCTTCTGGCCTGTCCGGCGACGCCATCAATTCGTCCTTCTGGCTAAGAAGCCTTCGGCCATCGGCGTGAGCGTCGCTCCCCTCGCGATCCCCATTGACGTGGGGGTGTACGAGTCGCGAAGCTCACTTTCTGTGCCTCTCTGTACAAGGAGTGGGCACACAGCTGGGGCTGCTCCCATCCAGCAGCCCCATGAGCCAGAGTGCGGCGAGGGAAGAACTGCTGAAACGCCGCCTCTTATTTACGAGCCTTCTGAAACCTGTCGGCGACGGAATTGATGGCGTCGCCGGACAGGCCAGAAGGTGCAAGCGGGGCGTCGGAGGAGGAAGACCCTGTCTTTAATTTCAGACAGAGTCAACCATAGATGCTTCTCCGTGGCCACTAGGGCTGCCATAGACTGCGATTGCTTTGGCGGTCTCCTTTGTGGCACGGAGAGACAAATCAGCAGTTCTACAAAGTTCTTTGATGTCATCAGATTTAACTTCCTCGCCCTCATCCAGCTCTTTCAGCAGGTCCGCTTGGTATGCTTGCAAAACTGCCATAGTATGAAGGCAAACACCAGCCTGACCTGCTGTCGTGTACCCTTTGCCCACCAGCGCTGATGTAGTGCGAAGCGGCTTGGTGGGCAGTGCCGAGGCTTTTAGAGATGATGCCACACCGGGAGACAGATAACCCGTGAGTGTCTGTTCAACCCAGGGCATCGCTCTATAACCACGCTCACTTAGTCCCGTAACGTTGCTGTAATCGATGAGAGAGGGACTAAAGAGGCGGGCCGAATATGGTCTCGACCACGATCTCGACACCTCAGTGTGGAGATCAGGGAAAAATAGCAAGCCCCGGCATGGAGGGGGCGACTTAGACCTCAAAAAACGCTCATCTAGCTTGCTCTTTGAGTGTTCAGCCTGCTTCTCAGTGGGCCATTCAAGATTTAACTTGGCCACAGCGCGAGTTATCACCTCCACAAGCTCCTCGTACTGTGCAGACTGGGGTGGTTCGTCGGTGCTCTCGCCATCGCCCTCCTTGGAGGACGACAGTTTAAGCGCCGAGCCCTCTCCCCGGGGGGAAGAAATCGCTCCCTCAGAGCGTGCTTCCGAACCCTGGGAGGTGGCGCTGGATTCGGTGGCCGAGGGAGAAGAAAGGGACTCGCACATCTCCATCCCCTCCACCAGATCCATTTGCAAACCCCACGACCACAATCCTCAAAGAGAGCCCTCCGGGAGTGAAGCATCCGCAGCAAGAGGTGCTCACAGTGTGGACAGTCAGCCCCCTCGAGAGCTGACTCTGCGTGCTTTGCTCCCAGACAAACAACACAAAGGCTGTGTGTATCCCCTCCCGTGATGTAGAAACAGCCTAAAATGTTGCTTGCCTTTATCACCCCCTTTATCAGTCTTGTGCTTAGACTTTGGCATTTTTGCTTTCTTGTTTGAGACAGTGACAGACAATGGTAAATAAGACATACACACAGAATGTTACGATGAATGACAGAAGCTGCTGCTGTCTCCACCGCACGTGTCTTTATAGCTTCCTGGTCACCACGTCACTCGTCACCCCGTCCGTGACGTCGCGTCCATCCATTGGTCTGATTACACACACAATTCAGAGCGTGGTCACACTGAAGGTGTTCCCAAAACGTTAGATGCAGCTCGAGTTTCTGAAGGGGAACTGCTGGCACTAAATCAATATGTGAATCCAGTAAAAGTGGAACTGATAACTAATAGCTGTAAGTTCAAACTTCAGAAGGGATGATCGGTACAATCATTGTACATTAATTAATATGAAGCAATAAGGAGTGTTTCACACTGTAAGTATTAAAAAAGTGAAACTAGTGTAGATCTTCACACTGACAGTGTTTGTGTTTTGCATAATTATGCTGCAGCTCTAGACAGAAAATAAACTATTGGATTATTGCACTGAGTATTTACTTGATCACTAGTTTTTAATACCTGTTTCTTTGTCCTCTGTGCTGTAGCTGATACAGTGTCATGGCTTTTATGTTCATCCATACACAGCACACATATACATTTCTGGTCAGTGTGACAGAAAATCTCAAGGAGCTTCTCATGTTTCTGGCAGATCATCTCCTGCAGTCGTCCAGTGGCATCAATCAAACTGTGTCTCTTTCCTTTAAACAAACTCTCATGTTGTTCAAGGTGATTCTGACAGTAAGAGTTCAGACACACCAGACAGGACTTGGCAGCTTTGTATTTTCTTCCAGTACAGACGTCACACTGCACATCTCCAGCTCCAGCATAACAGTCAGCAGGAAGATTGGTCTTCTTCAGTTTCTCCACCATTTCAGCCAGAATGGTGTTTTTCCCTAAAGCAGGTCTTTGACTGAAGGTCTGTCTGCACTGAGGGCAGCTGTAGACTCTCATCTGATCCTCCTGATCCCAGCAGCCTGTAATACAGCTCTCACAGTAACTGTGTCCACACTGGATGGTCACTGGATTCTTAAGGAGATCCTGACACACTGCACACAAGAACTCATCCTGAAAAATTCTGGCTCCTGCCATTTTACTGAATGAATACAGAGACACAAACACACAACAGCTCAACTATACGTTAGTTTCTCTTTTCCTGAACTGATTCCTGTTTCCTGGTTCTGTGTTTGTGTAACGTGTGTAAAACAGGTGTGTCTTCAAGTCTGTAAAGCAGTTTGCTCAGTGAGGACATTTGGCCCTCACAAGTGTAGTTAAACAAGTACACACACTCACACGGGTTTCCATCTTTTATGGGTTCATTCCATAGGCATAATGGTTTTTCTACTCTTCAAACTGTATTTTCTATTCCCTTACCCTAAACCTACCCCTCACACAAACCTACAGGCATTTTTAGATTTTCAATAAACTTAAATCTGTGTGGTTTATAGGCTTGTTTCCTCATAGGGACCAAAAAAAATCACAAGGTCAAAATTTACTGGTATTACTATACTGGTGGGAGCATTTAGTCCTCATAACATAGGGAATACTAGGTATTCACACTCTCTCACACTAACTCACACTTTCTCAGTTTCAGTTTTAGGTGCTTCATTGGCATGACAAATTTGTGTACATTTGTATTGCAATATAAGAGTAATGCAAAACAGCATAAAGAAAGAAAGAAGAGGAAAAACATATAAAAAATATCAAATGTGTGGCATTAAAGAATAGAGTAAAGTAATTGCAATAATACAGTAGGAAAGTGCGTGAATAAATAGTGCTGGAGACAGACTGGTGTTGAATCACTCACTGTTTCTCATGTTGTGACAGATGGACTCATACTGTGCTGTTAGAACGCAGCAGTCCGCACATTCTGCTAATAAGATGGGCAGTTTCTCATAGTTTGACAGAGTCTTAAAGTTATGATGTATACATTTAATTTTATGAAAAAACTTTTTCAGAATTTGTGAGCAGTTGTATGTTTTGGCTACTTGTTGCTTTCTGGTTCTCCTCTGTGCTGTTGTCAGCCCATCTGTGTGTTTACTGGGCTGTGTGCTAATGTTAGTGTTTGTTAGTAATTTGACTGTGATCAGACAGTGGGGTTAGTTCTCTGACAGTAAATGCTCGGAGAGATGAAAGATCTAAGTCTGTTATGATATAATCTACAGTACTGTTCCCAAGAGGTGAACAAAAGCTGTATCTTCCTAAAGTGTTTCCTCATATCCTACTATTGACAATGTACAGATCCAGACTTCAACAGAGCTGCAGGAGATCTTTCCCACTCTTACCCTTGACAATATAGTCATGGTTATTTTTTGTGGAGGTGAGAAAAATAGTTATTACTAAAACGGTATGCAAAGTAACATAGCACTTTATTTCAGAAAGTATTTTTTCTACTCATTTTGTTGAACATTTGACTATTATATGCATGTGCAAGTTCAGGGTTGTGGTACTTGAAAGTTTCATGGTTCAAGGTACTTTAAATAAACACTGTGTAAGTTTATGCTCCTGAAATAAAAGTTCAGAAAGATGTGGTGCATTGTTTTTGTTAATATGAGGGTATAATCAAGTATTTTCCATTGTCTAGTCTTTAAAAAGCAAACAAAAATCACAATAAATTGTAATATCGAATCTTAATAGTTATATAATCACAATACTCAATTATTGCAATATATATTAAATCGGCGCACAAGTATCGGGATAGTATTGATTCTGCAGATTAGCGTATTGTCCCAGCCCTACCTGGAATTGGCTTGTCTCTTTCTCCAATGTGTAGAACATGTCTTCACTGTAGTAGGGAGACTCAGATGGTGGGATGTATATGGCACATAGGAATGTGTAATTTTTGGAAAATAGTAGTTCCTCATGGAATTTAAGCCAATTATGGTATTTACCAGTTCCCCTTCGGGAACTCACGCTGCATCGGAACGCTTTGCGAACGCATCTAGCGTGACCATGCTCTGAAACACATGTGAAATCAGTCCAATGCGCCAGTGTGTAACTTTTCTTACTAGGGCTAAGGCGAGTAGCTTGGTAACGGTGGGTCTTTCAATTTTTTTGCACACACATTGACTTTGTGTATATGGTCATAGAGGTCTCTTATTGTGATGCTGGTATGGTGAGCCAGGTGCACATGGGTTACTGTGCAAATTAAAATTGGACGTTGTCGCATTTGTGCGAGTGCATGGTCTGCGCTGCATGTTGGTTTTCTTGGGGAAAAACATGCAAGCACTGTCACCGACAGCCAGCTTAATTTTACTTTTCTTTTTGTTTTCACTTTGAAAAGCCTATTATCTTAAAAAATTATTTTTATTTGATTTATTTGATTCCTCAGTGTTTGCTAAACATTCTGTAATTTATTAGTCAATATATAATACAGCATGTAGTGTATGCCATGCCTCATCTTGTTCGTTTTTGTTAATAAACATTATGTAAGATAGTTTGTAATTGCAGCCTACCATTTTATTGTTGTTGTGCTTTTCAATTAAGAATAAAAATGTGTCCCTCTCTTAAGCTTTTGCTTTAGTATTAAAAACTGAAAGGTGTATAGATGTAAGCAAAATAGACAATCAGCCCATCTTTTCTTGTAAAACGTCACATCGTGAATTCGAGCTAATGAGGAACTCCTGTTCACCTAAATTCAAATCCCAAATAATGCTGATGAAAAAGAACAGGTAGAATGTTAACTACATTTATTACCATATAGGTATAAACTATGATATAAGAAAAACCATTCATCAGCATGCGTTGATTAATCCCATGTTGTAACCAAAAAAAAAAAAACCTGTAGCCAAATCATGTGCTCGTGTGGCCATCTGAGACAGTTGAAGAATGAGTCTAGAGCCCTGGTAATCCACTGATTTTCCTTGTTTTTCAGTGTATTTTGTCAAATTTATTTTGTGTTTACAGTGAACTTGTGTTCCCCATGGCTCTTTGATAAAGGGGGCATAACACACACAGTTTCACCCGATCTCATGTTAATCTTGAGTACCTATAGAGTAGTACTGCATCCTTCATATCTCCAAAAAGTCTTTAGTTTTCTCATATTTATAAAAGAAAGATACAGCTTTACATTCTTTCCAAAAACAGCCGAGCTCCTGGAGGCACGCCGTGGGCAAAGCTAAAGAGTGACGAGCACTGATTGCCAACAGAACAGCGGGCGCGCTCTTCCGGGAGAAATGCCCATATAAGGAGCTCCACCCTTCATTACGTCATGAAGAGCCACGATTAAAAAAAAAAAACGTTCTGAAATTTGTAAGAAACCCGGAAGTGTGTATTTGGCACAGAAATACTCTGTTATACGTCCAAATCATTTTTTTAAACTTTGGCCATGTTTAGCATAAGAATCCAACTTTTTAACAGTGTAAATAACTCAACATGCATGAAACAGCATTGCCCCCCCCCTTTTTAATTTTGTGTGGTTTTATTTTTAGGTTTATCTTTTTTAAAAACAAAAAAGTTTAGTAGCTCATGTGCGCACTAGAGGGTGACACAGTAGTGGATTTTCAAACCTCTCCTGTCCCACTCCCACAAATTATTTTATTTTGGCCGGAATCTGTCAGTTACAGTAAAAAATACAGATCACAGCATGCCCACCTTAGTTGAATAAAAATCCAAAATGTAGTTTATTTTATTGAACTGAAAGCTAGCTTAAACAATGCACAGTGTGCATTGCACACACATTAAATTTCATGCAAAACATTCAAGCAAACACACACACACGCACACACATTATATAACCAAATTTTCACTGAGTTTCCTTTAAGATGGAGTCCCTCTGTTGCTATGCAAGAACAAGGGTGTCCACACATTCCAGACTGAGAGTGGTGTGCCTCTCCTCAATTCATCTTCCAGCAACACTGAAGCTCCTCTCTGGCGGGGTACTTGTTGCTGGGATTGCCAGCAGCTTCCTGGGAACTGGCACCAGCCCACCTGATATCTCCTGCCAGACATTGAGAAGGGACTTGCTGGTCATCTTTGTTGGCTCGTTCATATATTTCAGCACCAACTCGTGGCTCCATTACTCATTAGTGTTACCACAGTCCTCCCTCTCCTCCTCCTGCACATTTTGCATTTGAGTTTGCATTATAGGCTTTATAACGCTTTATATAGTGCAAAATACACGTCTGATCGATTGACATGATTGATGGAGGTAATATACAAATTGTAGGTACAGTGCCGTGAAAAGGTTTTTGCCCCCTTCCTGTTTTTTTTATTTTTTGCATATTTGTTACACTTAAAAGATTCAGATCATCAAACAAATTTTAATATTACACAAAGATAATGCAAGTAAATACTAAATGCAGTTTTAAATGATGATTTCATTTATTAAGGGAAAAAAAAGCTGTCCAAACCGACCTGGCCCTACGTGAAAAATTAATTGCCCCCAACTTGCAACTTGCTCTTAAAGGGAATGGGAGATGACACTCTGATTGGTTTATTGCACCTTATGCCCAAAACACACCCATTACTCATTAAGAGAATAGAGACAACCCTTTTAGACCATGCGCCGGGTGCGACGACCGTTTTTCCCGTCGTTAAACTAGCAAAAGTGGATTTGGACACGCTCTGAGTGCACCTGCGCCATGTGCCTCTCCTCAATTCATCTTCCAGCAACACTGAAGCTCCTCTCTGGCGGGGTACTTGTTGCTGGGATTGCCAGCAGCTTCCTGGGAACTGGCACCAGCCCACCTGATATCTCCTGCCAGACATTGAGAAGGGACTTGCTGGTCATCTTTGTTGGCTCGTTCATATATTTCAGCACCAACTCGTGGCTCCATTACTCATTAGTGTTACCACAGTCCTCCCTCTCCTCCTCCTGCACATTTTGCATTTGAGTTTGCATTATAGGCTTTATAACGCTTTATATAGTGCAAAATACACGTCTGATCGATTGACATGATTGATGGAGGTAATATACAAATTGTAGGTACAGTGCCGTGAAAAGGTTTTTGCCCCCTTCCTGTTTTTTTTATTTTTTGCATATTTGTTACACTTAAAAGATTCAGATCATCAAACAAATTTTAATATTACACAAAGATAATGCAAGTAAATACTAAATGCAGTTTAAATGATGATTTCATTTATTAAGGGAAAAAAAAGCTGTCCAAACCGACCTGGCCCTACGTGAAAAATTAATTGCCCCCAACTTGCAACTTGCTCTTAAAGGGAATGGGAGATGACACTCTGATTGGTTTATTGCACCTTATGCCCAAAACACACCCATTACTCATTAAGAGAATAGAGACAACCCTTTTAGACCATGCGCCGGGTGCGACGACCGTTTTTCCCGTCGTTAAACTAGCAAAAGTGGATTTGGACACGCTCTGAGTGCACCTGCGCCATGTGCTTTAGACCATGCGCTTAGATCGTTAAAATAGAGTCCTAGGTGTCTGATCAGTGGAGAGGTGCCTGGTAGCTTCATCAAAAGGTTCCAGAAGGCAGATAATGTCTTCAAGAAGGTCTGGGTCTATATTGTTGACATAACAGAGTTCATTTCAGTGAAGCAGAACCTCATGCAGCTTACCAGACAGCAGAGCAGAATGCAGCATTGCATATCTGGTATTCCACCTCGTTTCCACTGCTTGCTTAAGTGATCTGTCCAGTGCTTTTTGTAATCTGAAATTCAAGAAAGAGACAGTGTAGTATGGTGATAAAAAATCTCAGTCAATTTATTGACAGATTTTTTAAATATTAATATTTATTAGAAAAAGATTAACAGCAAAATAGTTGTCAAAATAGCTTGCTGAACAAGAAAACAATTTATTAATTACAGTTGTTTTTATGTTGATTTTATTTACTATATTTTATAATAAACTGTATAAACGCATATATAAATAACTGCAAACTACACCAAACAGGCATGACAAGACTGTAAAATATCTTACCCTGCTCGTTTGAAGTGTAACCAGAGTCTTCACATCCCGAAACAGGTTGACAACCGGGCTGTGCTGGTCAAATGGTCAAATGTTTATATAAGAATCAGGTTAATGTTATGGCCTGCACAGGACAGTCTGGTGTAATCCTTGAAAGCTGCGACCACATTTGAACCATTGTCAATCACTACAACAATATCCTTGCTCAAGATGCCAAACTCCTATATGTCAGGTTAGATAAAAAAAACAGCACAAACATAAAAGATCAATCCAAACACAAATAAATCGAACATAATGATTACTTTGTAAGTAAATTATTGTTAAAGCTTGAGCTAGTCAGAACAGATAACAAGAAATATAAGAGACACTGAATAGAATAGTACAATATTACTTAGACAAGCCAATATATACAGTATAACACTTAAGTATACAGTATGTACTACACATATATGTAACAGACAGATACCTGAAGGATGAACTGTTATGTATTGTGTGTTTGTCCATTCTTCTGCCCAAAGGTCAGTTGTCACAGTGCAGTCTGGGCACTAATGGAATAGAGTATGATGTAAATGTTATTTTAGGCTTCACAGGATCTTACATGAACAGATAACCATTTGACCATATGCTTTTAATTTACAATCCCATAAAAGTAGGCTCCAAAAATGGCTAAAAAACATTAACATTAAAAGGAAGCAGTGTAGCCAGGCCTACCTGTTGTAGCTCGTCCATAACATGTTTCTTTACTTTCTCGTATTCGTCTTCAACATGGCGAGAAACAGTGTATGCACTCAGTAGAACATCTTCGACCTCAATGCTGCTTCCATATTTAGCCCCAATATTAATGAGCTCTTTCACAACTTCAATGAACCCTCGTCCCTCAACAATAGCGAACGGTCTTAGATCCTGGCTGCACATATGAGCCATCGTGTCTGTGAATCTTGACTTTACAGTCACTGGCACCTTGTGCTTCATAAATTAAGAAATTGCCGGTTGCCTTGAGCAGGCTGCTTTGCATGTGTCACGCTGAAGGCCACTCGTGCCTGAGTCGGAATGGTATTTGATAATGTGTCTACATGTCTTGCAGCTGGCGCATGGCGTTTCATGCCGTCTTTCTCATAAAATTTTTTTGGTTACTTCAGACCGCCCAGAAATGTCGGTACCATTTATCATTTTATCAGGTAAAATTTTCCGACAGTAGTCATTGCAGCGTGGTTTTTGTGTCTGACTCCATTTTGATTATGATTTTCACGGCTACAAAGTGTATTGGGAAGCCTTCTTCTCTTATATTATTGGTGGTTGGCACTACCGCCACCAACTGTTACGGGTGTGTGGAGCACGTCATTCACTTAACCAGCCAAACCAAAGCAAACAGGAGGAGAGCATAAAGAGATAGGGCAAGCATGTAGTTCAAAATTAAAATATATAGTTTATTTATATAAAAGGTATATTTGTGTATAAAGTTGGGTATCATAGTGTTATTACGATTCCCGGTCCCGCCCACTCCCACTGATATTTTTTCCTGTCCCGTCCCAATCACGTGGTTTAATAGTGATTTTGTTTCCATGATTTTGATTCCCAAAAAACGTCTGCCTCTACTGCACACACACACTGGTATTCCTATTATTATGGGGAGTCTCCATAGGTGTATTGGTTCCCTTTTGATACTTAACTCGTACTGCATCTTGCTTAAGACGCATATGGGAAAAAGCCTTTTTTCTCCTGAACTGAAGCCTATTTCATTCACGCAGTGAAACGGCACGGCCATTGGTTCGTGCAGGGCTTTAAAAATGAACCAATGGCGCGGCAGCGGAGCTGCACAAGCCTATGGCGACGAAGCCCGCCAAAGCCCACCAGAATGGGCGGGGCATCTGGCTATATAAGTGGGCGCTCGCCACAGGATTCTCAGATTTTTTCTCCTTCAGCGACGACTCTACGTCTCAAGCTGATCCGAAGCCGCTCGCCGTTGACACGCCTTCGCAGCTGGAATCGGGACCTCTCAGCTCGGCTGACCTGCTTCTCCGCTTCTTCAGCGACGCAGCAGTTCCGGTCCGGTTCCCCTGCCGCTATCCGGCGACTTCAAAGAGCTTCTAAAAGAGCAGCGGCGTTGTTGCAAATGCCGCGCCGTTATTGCAGCTCGTGCGGGTCTCCCCTGCATGCCAATGACGGTCACAAGGAGTGCATTTCCTGCTTGGGGAAACCCCATGCGGAAGCTGCTCTCACGGGAGCTATTTGCTCTCATTGCGAGAGTTTTAGTCTCGCCTCTCTCCGCTCACAGATCGCTTTCTTTTCAGAGAGCTACTCCGCCCCCCACGCCCTCCCGTTTTCTTCCTCCCAGGGACCTGTGAGGAAAAAACAGCGGGGCAAAGAGGTCGAGCGATCGGCCACGAGTGAGCTCACGCCAGCCCAGATCCCGCATGCCTCGCTCTCGCCGCAGAGAGAGTGTTCACCCGTCCTTTTCTCCCGGTCTGATCAGCGTCCTTCTGCTGATGCGAGTGACCTGATCTCATTCGGGGGAAGTGGAGACGAGCTGCTCGATGACAGCATGTCACTGGCAGCATCGGATGCAGAGGAGCTGTTGGGCTCGGAAAATGACCCCACCCCCTTGCCATCATCCGCGCCCAGCGCCACCAAAGAAGGGACGGATACCGAGCTTCTCCGTATCCTCTCCCCTCTGCTGATGCGAGCGACCTGATCTCATTCGGGGGAAGTGGAGACGAGCTGCTCGATGACAGCATGTCACTGGCAGCATCGGATGCAGAGGAGCTGTTGGGCTCGGAAAATGACCCCACCCCCTCGCCATCATCCGCGCTAAGCGCCACCAAAGACAGGATGGATACCGAGCTTCTCCGTATCCTCTCCAAGGCGGTCGAAGAACTGGGTTTAGAGTGGTCCCCTCCAGAGGAGCCCTCTCGCAGCCGTCTGGATGAATGGTTCCTGCTGGGGCGCCGACAGGCCCTTCGTCAGCGTACCTCTCCAGAGGTCCACGATGAGCTCACCAGATCGTGGCGCGCTCCATACTCCGCCCGCCTCCATACTGCCTCTTCATCCGCCCTCACCTCCATCGACAGCGCTGAAGAAAAGGGGAACGATAAACCGCCTCCC
>NW_015506171.1:307830-308269 GCF_001515645.1 Sinocyclocheilus grahami
TTCTATGGCGGTCCTTCAGGTCTTCCAGGCCAAAATCCTCGCATCCGCCGAGTCTGGCCAGGACCCCGCTACCCTCAGGGATCTGAGGAGCGCGACAGACCTGGCTCTACGCGCCACCAAGACCACTGCCCAGGCGATTGGGAGATCGATGGCCAGCCTTGTGGTGCTCGAGCGCCATTTATGGTTGACGCTGACAGAGATGAAGGACGCGGATAAGATCCCCTTCCTCGATGCTCCTGTCTCCCCCAAGAGCCTTTTCGGCCCAGCGGTCAAAGGGTTTGCTGAACGCTTCACGGAGGCACAGAAATCGTCCCAGGCTATGCGACATTTCCTGCCTAAGCGCTCCAGCTCCGCTGCCGTCTCAGCTTGCCCAAAATCTGCGCCGACTCAGCAGCCTGCGAAACCAGCGCCTGCCACCCCCGCTGTTCAGCCCGCTAAA
>NW_015506171.1:309967-341473 GCF_001515645.1 Sinocyclocheilus grahami
CAGAGAGAGTGTTCACCCGTCCTTTTCTCCCGGTCTGATCAGCGTCCTTCTGCTGATGCGAGTGACCTGATCTCATTCGGGGGAAGTGGAGACGAGCTGCTCGATGACAGCATGTCACTGGCAGCATCGGATGCAGAGGAGCTGTTGGGCTCGGAAAATGACCCCACCCCCTCGCCATCATCCGCGCTAAGCGCCACCAAAGACAGGATGGATACCGAGCTTCTCCGTATCCTCTCCAAGGCGGTCGAAGAACTGGGTTTAGAGTGGTCCCCTCCAGAGGAGCCCTCTCGCAGCCGTCTGGACGAATGGTTCCTGCCGGGGCGGCGACAGGCCCCTCGTCAGCGTACCTCTGGAGGGCCCCCCCACCGTGCGCCCCCCCCACCCCCCCCCCCGCCTCCATACTGCCTCTTCATCCGCCCTCACCTCCATCGACGGCGCTGAAGAAAAGGGGTACGATAAGCCGCCTCCCCTAGATGAGTCAGTAGGCCAGCCCACGGCCATTGGCTGGAGAGCAAAGGCCGCTCACCCATCTAAGCCGTGTAGGACTACTTCAGCTCTCGCTGAACGCGCCTACACCTCGGCTGGACAGACGGCCGCGGTGCTTCATTCTATGGCGGTCCTTCAGGTCTTCCAGGCCAAAATCCTCGCATCCGCCGAGTCTGGCCAGGACCCCGCTACCCTCAGGGATCTGAGGAGCGCGACAGACCTGGCTCTACGCGCCACCAAGACCACTGCCCAGGCGATTGGGAGATCGATGGCCAGCCTTGTGGTGCTCGAGCGCCATTTATGGTTGACGCTGACCGAGATGAAGGACGCGGATAAGATCCCCTTCCTCGATGCTCCTGTCTCCCCCAAGAGCCTTTTCGGCCCAGCGGTCAAAGGGTTTGCTGAACGCTTCACGGAGGCACAGAAATCGTCCCAGGCTATGCGACATTTCCTGCCTAAGCGCTCCAGCTCCGCTGCCGTCTCAGCTTGCCCAAAATCTGCGCCGACTCAGCAGCCTGCGAAACCAGCGCCTGCCACCCCCGCTGTTCAGCCCGCTAAACCGCTAAACGCTCTCGCTCGGCCACACGCAGCCATCCTCCTAAGCGCCAGGGAACCCGACCCAAGATTGCGTTGGACCCAGCGCCTCAGGCGTCATCCTAATCCACGGGACAGGAAGAGGATGGGGTCAGATCTCGCCACGGCCGGACTGCCCCTCAAGCAGCCTCTCTTACATCTCTTGACACCCCGTTCAGCTCCGGGTACAGAGGGAAATGTGTTTTGTGCAAACAACGGGCCCATTCATGCGCCCAAGTATCCGACCGCTGTGATAGCAGGAAAAATAATAAAACACAAACATTTTCAAAAAGAGAGCAAACTTCCTCTTCCATCACTCGTACGTGTTCTGCCCCCATGCGGCCAGTCACCCGAGTTAATTCAACCCCTCGTCACGCGGGCCGAGGCCTGGCAGGCCATCCCCGGGGTGTCGGAATGGGTTATGGGCATAATAAAGCGAGGATATTCACTCCAATTCGCTCAAAGACCCCCGAGCTTCAGCGGCGTGGTCCCCACCTCCGTGCAGAGCAAGGGCCCATGTCCTGCGCTCGGAGGTGATGAATTTGCTGGCAAAAGGAGCTGTGGAAAGGGTTCCTCCAGCCCAGAGTGAGTCAGGCCTTTACAGCCATTACTTCCTCATCCCCAAAAGAGATGGTGGCCTCCGGCCCATCCTCAATCTCAGACACCTGAATCGCGCCCTCATAAGGAGGTCGTTCAGGATGATTACACTGAAACAGATCCTCGCGCAAATTCGCTCGAAAGACTGGTTCTTTCCCTGGACCTGAAGGATGCATACTTTCACATCCAGATAGTCCCTCGTCACAGGCCATTCTTGAGATTCGCCTTCGAGTGTGTGGCTTATCAATTTACGGTCCTTCCCTTCGGGCTGTCCCTGGCCCCCCGCACCTTTAAGATCGGTACCGCTCGCCCGCTCAAAGCGTTTCAAAGGATGCTGGACCTCATGGCAGCAGCATCTCCAGTGTTACAGTTGGGTCTGCTGCGTATGCGCTCCCTTCAGCGCTGGTTGAAACCACGGGTTCCATTCCATGCGTGGCGTCACGGACGCCTGCATATCAGGGTGAGTCAGGCCTGTGTATCGGCCCTGACCCCCTGGAAGAACTCCCGTTGGATGGAACATGGGGATGGTTCACAGAAGGATAGTTGTCATGACAGACGCCTCCAACTCAGGTTGGGAGGCGCTGTGCGAGGGCATACCGACCTTCGGCCACTGGTCGATGGCAGAAAAAGGCCTCCACATCAACTGCCTGGAAATGTTAGCAGTATGTCGAGCTTGTCAGTTCTTCCTGCCAGTCCTGTAAGGGCACCATGTGCTAATCCGATCAGACAACATGTCGGTTGTGTCCTACATAAATTGCCAGGGAGGCCTCTCTTCAAAGTGCCTCTTCATGCTAGTGGAGCTCTTCTTAGAGTGGGCTCAACCCAACCTGCGCTTGCTAAAGGCAGCGCATATACTGGGCAATTTGAACGGTAGACCTCTTCGCCTCAGAAGACAACTCTCACTGCTAAATTTATTTCTCAAAGACCAAGGACGCGTTGGCCCACGATTGGCCCAACCTCCTTCTTTACGCATTCCCCCCGATCGCTCTGATCCCACAGGTAATCAGGCGAGTGAGGGAACAGAAACACAGGGTTCTCCTGGTAGCCCCCCCGTGGATGAACCAGCTGTGGCTATCAGAGCTGACTCAGCTACTGATAGCGGCCCCTTGGCCTGTTCCACTGAGACGGGATCTCCTCTCTCAAGCGAACGGGACATTATGGCATCCTCGGCCCGACCTATGGGCCCTGCACCTCTGGCCGCTCAACGGGAGCCTTCGTGCCTCCCAGAGCGAGTCTTAAACACAATTTCGGAGGCTAGAGCTCCATCTACGAGATGCCTCTATGCCTTAAAGTGGTCTTTTTTCTCTGCCTGGTGTTTAAACCGCGGCAAAGACCCTCTCACTTCCGAATTAGCAGAGGTGCTGTCTTTTCTACAAGAGCTGCTGGGTAAGGGTCGCTCCCCATCTATGCTCAAAGTCTATGTGGCGGCTATAGCGGCCTCTCATGTCCCTATTGAGGGCCAATCAGTGGGCAAAAATAGCGCGGTCATCTGCTTCCTGAAGGGTGCAAGGAGGCTGAATCCGCCTCGTCCCCCTACCATCCCTTCATGGGACCTGCCCACTGTGCTGAGGGCCCTGAAGGGCCCCTCTTTCGAGCCGCCAACATTAGGTCGCAATCGCTAAAGACTGCTCTGCTTCTAGCACTAGCATCAGTAAAGCAAATAGGAGACCTGCAGGCGCTCTCAATTAACCCTGCCTGTCTGGAATTCAGGCCTAATGACTCTAAAGTCGTCCTGAAACCGAGGCACGGTTACGTACCTAAAGTGCTCTCCACTCCGTTCAGAGCACAGGTCATTAAGCTCTCCACGCTTCCTCCAACTGAAGAGGACAGAGAGCTTTCTCTGCTCTGCCCCGTCAGGGCGTTGAGAATCTATATTGAGTGTTCCGCTCCCTATAGGTGATCGGAACAACTCTTTGTCAGCTTCGGTAACCGCACCAAGGGGCTTCCGTTTACGAAGCAAAGACTCTCTAGATGGATAGTAGACGCCATCTCGCTAGCATACTCTTCCTTGGGCCTCCAATGCCCCATTGGAGTACGGGCCCACTCGACTAGAGGCATCGCCTCGTTGTGGGCATGGTCCAGTGGTGTGTCCATTGCGGATATTTGTGAGGCGGCCGGCTGGGCCTCGCCGTCCACATTTGCGAGGTTTTATAACCTGGAAGTTTTCCTTTCCGCTTGAAATGGCACGCGCTGCGTAAGCAGACATGACAGAGAGCCCTTGGCCGTGCCGCGTCTAAGTTCTCTGGTATTGTTCACCTGTTAGCTCTCGACCCCTGGGTGTTGACGTTATGGGTATACTCTGGAACGATTAACCAGGCCGGGTGTGACCTAGAAAGCTCAGCCCGCTTAGCCTTGGGTTATTGTTGACTTCTCTATAAGCATTGGTTGTTTATGCAAGTTATACCTTTAGTCGTTCCACTACATTAGCACGGCGTGATTGGACTGTTCCCATATGCGTCTTAAGCAAGACGCAGTATGAGTGAAGTATCGAAAGGGAACGTACTCGGTTACTAACGTAACCTCAGTTCCCTGAGATACAGGAACGAGTACTGCGTTGCTAGCCGTGCTATGTAGCTGCACGACTCAGTCGTCACTTCAGTCTAAGTAAACCTGAGGAACGAGTGGCGAGCGCCCGCTTATATAGCCAGATGCCCCGCCCATTCTGGTGGGCTTTGGCGGGCTTCGTCGCCATAGGCTCGTGCAGCTCCGCTGCCGCGCCATTGGTTCGTTTTTAAAGCCCTGCACGAACCAATGGCCGTGCAGTTTCACTGCGTGAATGAAATAGGCTTCAGTTCAGGAGAAAAAAGGCTTTTCCCCATATGCGTCTTAAGCAAGACGCAGTACTCATTCCCGTATCTCAGGGAACCGAGGTTACGTTAGTAACCGAGTACGTTTTTCTACTGTACAAACTGTATTTTCTATCCCCGTACCCTAAACCTACCCCTCACACGAAGGCATTTTTATATTTTCAAAAAACTTCATTCTTTCATCATGGGGACCAAAAAAATTTTCATTTGGTCCTCATAATGTAGGCAGTACCAGGTACACACACACACACAAACACACTCAATTTCAACTGCGTGAAATTTTGTCATTTACTTGTTTTAACCACTGATCAATAATACAATAAATTATTACCAAGCTGTAACCCAAAAATTTAAATGAATTCCATGGTTAACTATTAAATGCATTTAACAAATGCATGACAATAAAAACAGTGACTCGTGACACTGGAAGTCAAAAGAACATAAAACACTGAAAAGGCTGCGTAATGTGAAGTATGAAAATGATTTATTGACTGTGTGTGATCAGTTGAATTGAAAGATCATTTTGATGGTAGTAATAAAAATTACAGATGTGTTAGATCATGAATGAGGTGACCGCTAAGAATGTTGGAATAGGGATGAAGAGACAGGGAGTCCGGGGTGGAGATAAAGAGTCTTTTATTAATGTCGCTTACTAGTCAAGTGTCAGATGAGAAGTAGCAAAGTGGTTCAGAGCACAGGAATAACAACTACATATATCTCCCTCTCTGCCTTCCCAAGCATTGGCATACTTCCCAGTTCCCGGGTGCACCATGTGTGCAAGTAAGAGTGATGTGCACCAAGTATGCACCATACTTGTTTATCAGTTCTTAACAGCAACATGGGAGGTAGTTCAGCCTTGCATATAAAACTATGGTTATATGTTACACAGTATGAGAAGAATAAAGACTGAAAATATTTAAAGTATATATGATCTCACAGATGTGAAACTACATTAAAAACTAATGACTGATTTTAGTCAACATATATAGAGTTTGAGAAAAGCACAGAAACACGTGGTCACTCAACAGGACTCAAACACACACACACACACACACACACACACACACACACTGGTCTTACTGTCCATATGGCGATTTATTACACACATTTATTCTGACATGTTATTTCACTGACAGAAGTTCAGCTGCAGTATTAATGTCATGAAGAGAAAAGAAGAGACTATAACATCTCACTGTTACTGATTCATCATGCAGCTCAAAGCATTATGGGTAGAATCTCTCTCATCAGTCTATTCTGATTCATCGACACAGTTTCACTGATGACTCAGACATAAGATTAAACCCAGGATAGAGCGGCTGAGTGAATGTGGTCTGGACTGTGTGGATGAGGCTCATTGTGTCAGAAACGCTGTAGAAGGACAGAGTTCCTGCACTGTGATCCACATACACTCCTATTCTACTGCTGATGGGCTCTACAGGGAGAACAGTCACTATGTCATTGTGCCAGAATGAGTAACTGGAGGGAGAGCAGCGCAAACTCCAGGACTGATTATTACCTCCAAACTTACATTTATCAACATCTCCCTTCCTGCTGATGCTCTCATATGACACTGATATTAACACATCTCCATTCCATTTCAGCTCCCAGTAACAGCGTCCACTCACACTCTCTCTACACAATACCTGAGGATACTCATCAAATCTGTCTGGATGATCAAGATACGACTGATCTATGTCAGTGTCGGAAACCACTCTGTTTCTCTTAGAAAGAAGGAGGTAATCATTCACTGTGTCTGGATCCAGAGTGAGCTGATGGGAATCTAATGGAGATAAAACACATCAGAATCAGGAATTATGAATCTGTTTGATCGTTTCATGTAGCTGAACTCTTCATGTTCAGTGTATCATCAGTGTCTCAGTACAGATGAACAGATATCCTGTGCAAATCATCATTTACATCAATTATGAAACTCTTCTTTCACCTTCTACAGGAAGAACATGAACACACTCAGTGTTTTTCTGCTTGTTTTCTTACTGACTTACATCATAGGAAGTCGTTCCTGGTCCAGAGATCAATGTTGGTGAATGTGACTGTGGAAATCAACAGACATGAACAGTGTGATTCTCATGATCTTGCATCCATTCCTAAGACATTTCTGATATGATGTTCTCCATGATATGAGATGATGATGGACTGGTTTCTGAGAGCAGATGAATCTCCAGGACTTTACCTCTGTCTGAGATCTTCTTGATCTTCTCTTTGCAGAAATCCTGCCGTTTGTCTCTCAGTTGAAGGACAGATTCTCTCAGGCCATCAGAAGATAAGAGAGAAATGAAGGGATCATCATTTACATCTGTAGATTCAGGAGGTGCTGAGAGAGACTGGAAACTCTACAGAAAACAGAAAACCAAACTCATCAGCTCTACATTTCACCCAATAACCTGCACCAACATCAGATTTGTGCGGCTCTTGTTGACTTGACTGATCTTTAGTAACTAACCTCAATCCAGCACTTTCACAGCATCAGCTTCATTCTTCTCATATTCATTACATCACATTAGAGCAACAGATTTTAATATTTGACACTTAAACTAATGCTACATGTGATTTCCAATTGATCTCAATCATTCATTCACAATCTACATGTCTATTTTGTTTTCAAACTGTCTTGTTTATATTTCCGTGTTCAGCACATGGGATGAAATTAACATTTCTAGACTATTTCAGTGTGACAGAAAACCTCAAGGAGCTTCTCATGTTTCTGGCAGATCATCTCCTGCAGTCATCCAGTGGCATCAATCAAACTGTGTCTCTTTCCTTTAAACCAACTCTCATGTTGTTCAAGGTGATGCTGACAGTAAGAGTTCAGACACACCAGACAGGACTTGGCAGCTTTGTATTTTCTTCCAGTACAGACGTCACACTGCACATCTCCAGCTCCAGCGTAACAGTCAGCAGGAAGCTTTGTCTTCTTTAGTTTCTCCATCAGTTCAGCCAGCATGGTGTTTCTAGCTAAAGCAGGTCTTGGACTGAAGGTCTGTCTGCACTGAGGGCAGCTGTAGACTCTCATCTGATCCTCCTGATCCCAGCAGCCTGTAATACAGCTCTCACAGTAACTGTGTCCACACTGGATGGTCACTGGATCCTTCAGGAGATCCTGACACACTGGACACGTGAACTCATTCACTGAAATTCTGGCTTCTTCCATTTTGCAGCTTGAATACAGAGACACAAACACACAACAGCTCAACCACACTTCAGTTTCTCTTTTCCTGAACTCAGGTTATTCCTGTTTCCTGGTTCTGTGTTTGAGTGACGTGTGTAAAACAGGTGTGTCTGTGAGTATGTAAAGCAGGTTTCTCTTTGCTGCTGAGTTTAGTCTCAACACATTTGGCTGTTATTAAAATAAATGCAAAGACCTTGACTAGTTGATTCAGGTACATTTATTCAGAGATGAAACTAAACTCTGTAGTAAAGCGACTCTCCTGGTCTAGGATTGGGGAACCCTGATAATAAAATGTCTACTAGGTGTCAGTCTCATACAAACACTCAAAGAACACAAGTTACACATAAGCAGGACAACAGCTTTAAAAACTGCAGTAATGCTGCATCCTTATTACTACACTTAAAACGCAGGACTTAAAACTGTCCAGATTTACATTTCTTTCATGATCACACTAATGAATCTGTTTTCTAAATGGAGTGAGGCTTCAATCTTCACACACACACACACACACACACTCATGCACTCTCTCTCTCTCTCTCTCTCTCTCAAACACACACACACATGCTCAATTTCAGCAGATTTAAATTTCATGTCATTGACACATTTTAACCACTGATCTATAATAGAATAAATTGACTAACTAAACCTAAAAGTAAAAATTAATTCCATGGTTGACAATTAAATGCATGTTTACAATTAAATTCAGTTCTAATGTAGGTTTGGGAGGAGTCTAACCATTCAGTGTTTTCAATTATCATTACGAGCCTATATAAACAGCAGTCATTGCACCATCTCAGCGACAATTCTATTGGCATTTGTCCCCACCCTGTCCTGTGAACAATGTCCCAAGCCGACGAACTCCAGCACTTCACCTCCAACGAAGAATGCTCCGCAAAGAACCTCTTAATTCGGTTCCACTTTCAGCACATAACAAGGGAAATCGCGCCTGTCGATGTCCTTCTGCAGATTTGCCCAGGCGCCTCTATCAAACCCGCTTCTCCCGCCATGGGTAGGTATCCGTGCACCACAGCTGTTTCAACTCCTACTCAAATTCCAGCTAAACCACTTTCATCCGTAAAATCTCCCATTCTTAAAATAGGAACACGGTCAGTCAATTGACTGAGGCATGCTCGCCACCCCATTAATAAAAAAATGTACAGACATTCAGCTCTACTCACCTTTCCTAATACTGGCCAGAAAATATCTGTCGCTCTTTCCGCACCCAGTCACTGTTGCAAGCGATTTCCCCGTACATCCCAAAAGCATTTATAAGGATCTGATGCCTAAGCGGTATTCCTAAAATTATAATCTTATTGAATAAATAACAAAATCATGAACATGTGATGAGCTGTCTCAGCGTCATGTGCTCCTACTCTACAGCGTACGGTAAATTGTCAATTTGAGCGAACGATCCAATCCAAATGCACTCCAAATGTAAAATAGTGGCCGAATGGTCTCTACATATTATCCCCACCCACCATATCATAAACCAAATTCCCATTGGTTGGATTACCGACGTTTTTCAAAGCCAATTCTTACATTTTAACACTATCAACCACAAATAATATTACCACATATTTTAATAAATAATACAATTACTATACTGTGCACATACTCGGTATGATTTTCCAGCGAACTCAGAACTGAACGACGTGCGTGTGCCTTTCTTGTACAAGATTTTGGTGATGCAGCCACAGTCCTAAACGAAAATTAAAACAGTTTCAAACATTTCAGCGTCATTACTCCATAAGACACAAAGTATAACACATTCAAAATATTTACACCAGAGCAGATCTTCATGAACAGAAGCTTAGTTACATTCATAAACACAAGCATGCTTTGTATGTAGGCCTATACAATCCAAAAATTATAGTTATAAACATATATAGCTATATTCGTGAACAGAGAATATCCTATCACAGTAAAGTTTTGACTTATTCTTACTGACATTAGGCTAGTAACATTATAACTCATATTACTTTTATATCGTATTTCTGTCTGTTATAGAACATAAAAAAACATCCTGGCATCGTGACATTTAGATGCTGTGAATGAAAAGATAATGAAGGGAGATGTGAAAGACTGGACATCGCGTTGGTTTCATATGGATTACTTTATCACAGAATATTTGCTTTCGATAAAAAAAAACTTGCTTAGTTTAAAAGTAGACATGTCAAGCTTTCTATAGATATAGCTCTCATGTCTCTTTGTTGAGTATTTGCTGAGTTACAGTTCATTTTAATGACGTGTTTCTAAATAAAGATCACGCAGACCAAGGCGGCAGACAGCGCACCCTTTTTAAAAGTTTGTTTTCTTTATTTTATAAATGCACAAAGTTTTGTTGTTATTATGTGTGTATACAAATAAAAGTAGACCATTTACAGATTTGATTGATGTATTGCTCTTATCTGTAAGATCAAAACTGAAAGTGTAATTTAAGTTATTTTCGGTGTTATCAGGAGAAGATGCCACAAAACACGTATCCGCGTTAGTCGACCCCAAAGGGTCGAGATTCTAAAATAGCACAACATAATTAATTTACTCCTACAATAATTAACTTGTGGCCAGCTGATATTCAGCATATAATTTTTCATTATTTATTTATATTTTTTACTTTACATAGAAGTTCTGACAAAGCCAGACTTAAGCGTCATCAAACTGAACATAATTCAACTCTACCCCCTGCTGGACAGACCATGAGCTCATTTTAATTGTGCTGTTTTCTTAATCAGTCATCACTATTAGTGCTTATTGCAACACTAAATGTTGAGTTTGTGCACCTCCCTGCAGCACTTGAATGATTGCTGCTACTGTACTGTGAGGCTGTGATCAGATGTGACATTACATTAAAAACTAAATGACCGATTTCAGTCAACACAAACAGGTTGAGAAAAGCACAGAAACACATGGCCACTCAGCAGGACTCATACACATACACACACACACACACACTGATCTTACTGTCTATATCAGCTGCAGTATTAATGTCATAAAGAGAAAAAAGAGACTGTAATACCTTACTGTTACTGATGCATCATGCAGCTCAAAGCACCAGGCACATGCACACATAGACATCAAAAAGGGCTTGAGCACCTGCCCTTTTTCTTCCTCGAGAGGAAGTTTTTTTTTAATGAATATATGTATATATGTGTGCGTGTGTTTCTGTTTGCGCATAGCTTTCCCTGTCAAACGAATAAAAAATAAAAATATCAGGTCGGGTTGGGAAATGTTGAGACTTTCTCTCCTCCGCATCTCCACAGCACAGCACTGTAGCACACATTGATCGGCACATGCACATCACTGACAGGCAGAGAGCCACAGAAGTGAAGCCCTCCCTCCCTCTCTTTCCACTGTGTTTGTCTTGGTGTGGAGGTGAGTGGCGAATAATGTGATGAACAAAAGATTAAGCTACCTGTGCCTTTTTAATTTACAGCTAAAAGACAAAAGGCAAATATAGTTAATTTGTCTTGCTAACATCCATGACTCATGAGAGCTACCATGTATGTTAGCTAAAGTTTAGCTAAGGCAATAGGAAGTAGTTAATACCAGTGTACGTTCTTTCACTGCATGATTCAGTTTATTAAAATGCATTTAAAATGATCACAAAATTGAGGCAAAAATGTATACATTTATATCATTTCAATCAGTATCACACGAAGACTGATGTTTTTTAACACCAAAAAGCAGCATGATTACAAATGTGATATTGATTTTATACAGCAGTTCAATAAACAAGAATTTAGTATTAAGACACTTAAGTTTTAGATGCAATATTGACAGTTTTTTCTCTATTTCGCCAACAAATATAATTCCAATTTGCGTCTCTGAGCAACATGACGGCGTTTCGTTCCTGAATAAATCAACCGTTTAAATGATTCGGTTCAGTCGCAATGACTCACTTATTAACAGTGACTTGCTGTCACCTACTGGCGGTTTTAATTTAACATTTAAAGTATCTTCTTTTTTTTTTTTAAATAATTTCTAAAAAGTTTTCAAAGTTTTATGTTTAAAATATTAAAACATTATAGATGCATGTGTAACTGCAGGTTAAATGCAATCATGTCTTGCATTAAACCGTGTGTAAATGCATCTAAATGCCCCTTCTAATGCAGCTTCTGTGTTTTCTCTGCATTGCAAAGATTAATTTTGTCAATACTGATTTAATTTGCTCGGTAACAGCCCAAATGACTTATTATTCTAATTGACTGGTTCAATTTAAGAATTTGACTGAAAATAGGATGCACACTTTTAGAAAAAAAAGGGCTTTATAAAGGTAAAAATGCCCATAAAAGGTAAAAAATTAATTTAAACTTATTGGAAAAGATTAATTTCTATCACTGCTGTGAACTGACCACCACACAGAATATCCAGAATATCAAAACATTTAGGAGTCAGCTGTCCATGGTAGCCCTTAAGATATCAGCACAATAACACACTCAGCAAAATATTGTCTAATTGTTATCGATAAAATCAATATCGCACACCCCTAATATATTTAACATTTTGTTTAGAAAAAAAATACAATAAATATGAGAAGTGCCCTTTATTCGACTTGAGCCCCTGCCCCTCAAAATGTCTGTGCATGTCCCTGCAAAGCATTATGGGTAGAATCTCTTGTCAATCTATTCTGATTCATCAACACAGTTTCACTGATGATCCAAGATCAATATGAACCCCAGGATAGAGCGGCTGAGTGAATGTGGTCTGGACGGTGTGGATGAGGCTCATTGTGTCAGAGATGCTGTAGAAGGACAGAGTTCCTGCACTGTGATCCACAAACACTCCTATTCTACTGCTGATGGACTTCACAGAGAGAGCAGTCTCTATGTTATTGTGTATGAATGAGTAACTGGAGTGAGTACAGCGCAAACTCCAGGACTGATCATTACATCCAAACCCACACTCTTTAGCCCGTCCCTTCCTGCTGATGCTCTTATATGACACTGATATTAACACACCATTTCCACTCCACTCCAGCTCCCAGTAACAGCGTCCACACACTCTCTCTCTACACAACACCTGATACCAATAATCAAATCTTTCTGGATGATCAGGATATGACTGGACTGTGTGAGTGAATGTTATCACTCTGTTGCTCTCAGACAGATGGAGGCCATTATATGTGGTGTTCAGATCCAGAGTGAGCTGATGGGAATCTGATGGAGATAAAACACATCAGAATCACGAATTATGAATCTGTTTGATCTTTTCATGTAGCTGAACTCTTCATGTTCATTGTATCATCAGTGTCTCAGTACAGATGAACAGATGTCCTGTTCAAATCATCATTTACATCATCAATTATCCACCTTATTTTTCAAGGTGGAAGTAAGCCGTTTTCTGTGAATGTGCAAGACTTCCGGTTCATTAGCCGCTGTAGGGAAATAATGAGAAGAATAACAAAGTGCAGTAAATGATAAAACTGTCTGCACTACAAACCAGTGTGTTCATAATTAAGATAATACATTCAAATAATATGGTAAAACACACCAGTTTGAAATTTCAAGCCACAAAACGAGCTGTTTTGCAAAGCTAAAAATAGCTGGAAACACATGGCACCGGAAGTCAGACACATTAAATTAAAAAAATGGCCATGGCCACTCTTACGGGAAAAATAAGGTGGATAAAATTCTTCTTTTACCTTCTACAGTAGGGATGGGCAACTGGTGGCCCGGAGGCCGTATACGGCTCGCAATGTCTTTTAGTACGGCCTGCAGGATCATATTAGACTTGGATGATCAATTTGAAAACTTTTGAAAAGTAAGTCACGTAAAGATTGCTTTCAATGTATGTTAACCCCCTGGGGTCTGAGGGGGTTTTGGGGCCCTAGAGAAGGTTTGACATGCCCTGATATCTGTGTGTTTTTTCAGTGTCTTAAAAACAAATGAATGGCAAAAGTCTGATTACACTGTAATCAGCACAAACGTTTATGCGTGGTTAGTGAAAAACTAAAATTAAGTGTGACAGTGTCTGGTTGTGGTGCCATAGACTGGCCACTTGAGGGCACTCTTCCTGTTTCTGTGTTACATGTTTTGAACTCCCTTTCCCATAGTCCTTTGCTTTGTCGTTTTGTTCTGATCATTATCACCTGTTGGCAATTTACTCATCATTTCATCACTACTTATACCATGCTCTCACGGTCTGTCTTTGCTGCAGTATTGTTTGAGTTACGTCGTGTTTTCTGTTCCCTGTGTTTTGAATTGACCTTTTGCCTAGTTTTTGTTCTGTTTTGGATTATTTGTTATTTTAATAAACTTATTGCACTTGGATCTAACTTTGTTTTCTCCTTGCATTCCGTGACTTTAGTTTACAAGATCCAGCAGTTTGTTTTGCTTTTGACTTCGGTTGGACAATGGACATTCGGATTACCCCTCCTGCCACAGGGAAGGAGCGAGTGGCTCGACACCGGGCTCTGATGGCTCTGAGGCAGCAGGGAATGGAGGTTGGTGGTTTTGCCCAGACTTTTTGGACGTTTTCGGTGGGGCTGAATTATAATGAGGCTGCACTTAAGGACTTCCTTAATGTCTGTCTGGATGATCCTTTGCCCCAGTGGGAGATGGAAGGACACGAGATCCTAGACTTCTGGGGCTTCGTCAAGTATCTTCATGGTCGAAGTCAGTGGGCAATACCGGGCCAATCAGAACCCTTCCGCAGGGATTTTCCCACCACCTCTACCCTTCAGACTTCCACTAAGCGGCGGAAGGCGAGAAGGAGGACAGTAGAGCCCACTCCACAGCCTGCTCCAGTCCGGGAGCTCACAGAGCCCACTCCAGAACCCACTCCAGTCCGGGAGCTCACAGAGCCCACTCCAGAGCCCGCTCCAGTCCGGGAACCCACAGAGTCCACTCCAGAGCCCGCTCCAGTCCGGGAGCTCACAGCGTTCACTCCAGAGCCCGCTCCAGTCCGGGAGCTCACAGCGTCCACTCCAGTGCCCGCTCCAGTCCGGGAGCTCACAGCATCCACTCCAGAGCCCGCTCCAGTCCGGGAACTCACAGCGTCCACTCCAGAGCCCGCTCCAGTCCGGGAGCTCACAGCTTACACTCCAGAGTCCGTGCCAGTCCGGGAGCTCACAGAGCCCACTCCAGAGCCCTCTCCAGTCCGGGAGCTCACAGAGCCCACTCCAGAACCCTCTCCAGTCCGGGAGCTCACAGCGTCCACTCCAGAGCCCGCTCCAGTCCGGGAGCTCACAGCGTCCACTCCAGTGCCCGCTCCAGTCCGGGAGCTCACAGCATCCACTCCAGAGCCCGCTCCAGTCCGGGAACTCACAGCGTCCACTCCAGAGCCCGCTCCAGTCCGGGAGCTCACAGCTTCCACTCCAGAGCCCGCTCCAGTCCGGGAGCTCACAGAGCCCACTCCAGAGCCCTCTCCAGTCCGGGAGCTCACAGAGCCCACTCCAGAACCCTCTCCAGTCCGGGAGCTCACAGCGTCCACTCCAGACCCCGCTCCAGTCCGGGAGCTCACAGCGTCCACTCCAGACCCCACTCCAGTCCGGGAGCTCACAGAGTCCACTCCTGAGCCCGATCCAGTCCGGGAGCTCATAAGGTCCAATTCAGAGCCCGCTGCAGTTCAGGAGCTCTCAGAGCTCATTAAGGAGTTCACTCCAGTCTGGGAGCTCACAGGGACCGTTGCGGATCAATCGGCCTGTCCTGTTCCAGCCATCGAGACTGGTACTAAACTCTCTCTGCTCTTGTTTTCTGTTCCATCAGTGTTGCCTGGCAGGATTCCGGCTCTGCTCTGGTTGCCCGCCTGGGTTCCTGTTTGGCAGGAGCCTGACTGGCTCATTCCTCCGGCTCCATCCTGGCTATCTGCTGGGGTTCCGATGTGATTGGGGCCTTGCTGGTTTATCCTGCCGGCCCCGCCTTTGCCTTTCACCCTGCCGGTTCTGTGCTCATGCCCTGGTCTATCTCTGTCCCCTGGCCCCCTTCCATTGTATGGTCCTGGCCCGCCGTCCCTCCCCCGGGTCCGCCTCAATTCCACCTCCCTCCTGAACTTTTGTGTGTTCTGGTGGAGCGTCTGGTATCCGCTCCGTAGAGGGGGGTAATGTCACAGTGTCTGGTTGTGGTGCCATGGACTGGCCACTTGAGGGCGCTCTTCCTGTTTCTGTTACATGTTTTGAACTCCGTTTCCCATAGTCCTTTGCTTTGTCATTTTGTTCTGATCATTATCGCCTGTTGGCAATTTACTCATCATTTCATCACTACTTATACCATGCTCTCACGGTCTGTCTTTGCTGCAGTATTGTTTAAGTTACGTTGTGTTTTCTGTTCCCTGTGTTTTGAATTGACCTTTTGCCTAGTTTTTGTTCTGTTTTGGATTATTTGTTATTTTAATAAACTTACTGCACTTGGATCTAACTTTGTTTTCTCCTTGCATTCCGTGACATTAAGTCACTGAAATAAGACCATAAAACACATACAGAACATTTGTTTACAAGACTTGAGAACTGGATGTGGTAGACTGGAGTTTTTGCTCCAAATTGATGTGAAAATCATCCTGTTCACTTATTCACAGAAAACAATATATTGATTTAACTTTTGTAAGACGTGATTTGTGTTAGAAAGGCCATATGCGAGGGAGTGACAATGCCCATGAATATTTAATGATTCACACCTGAGAGACAAAGGGCCTCCCATAATGGGCCATCAGTCAGTAATGTGTCTGTGAGGCAGGTAACGAAGAATGTGAGGAGAGTAAAATAATAGGAGTTTTGATTATTTGTATTTTATTTACAATACAGTATAATCAAAATATACACAGAGAAGGTCAAGGACACATGATTAAACATACTGATCTGAACACTGAGACTTGAACAGTAACACAACTTTGTGCCAAATATGCATAGACTCTAACAGTGTTACAGTTTAAACACTCATATCTTACTACTTTTATATCTTATTGTTTTATATTTTATAGAACATTTAAAAAAACATCCTGGCATTGTGAGACATTTAGATGTACTGAAATGACACATTTCAAAATGTTTCACTTGATTTCATACATGTAGTCAGGAATTATAGTTTGTACAACTTATGTCACAGTAACACAATAACAACAGATGCAAGTAATTTTACTCATGAGAATGATCTCCTCCACTGGATCAAGCCGCGCGTCACATCGTGTTCTTCTTCTGAGGTCAATTCTGGATTATTCCTCCCAGCGCGTTCTCTTCCAGAAATAAAAAGTAGCCGTGATGAGCTTCAGTGTTCACGTTTGTTTACGAAGGGAATGTGGGCGTTTACATGTTCACGCATCTAACGTGGATGTTTAAAATTTGAAAAGCGGGAGTTTAGATGGGGAAAACTGGAGCTCAGATTGGTTTCATATGAATTACTTTATCAGAGAATATTTGTTTTCGAAGTGACTTCATATAAAAGTAGACATTTCAAGTTTTCTTTACATATATTTCTCATGTCTTTGAGGCAAGTATTCGCGGAGATTCAGGTTGTTTTATTTACGTGTCTGTGAAGAGAGGTGACAGAGACCGAGACGGCAGAGAGTGCACCCTGTTTGTTTTCTTTATTTTACAAAAGCACATTGTATGTTATTATGTTTGGCACATTGGTGTTATTATGACTTTACACAAATAAAAGACCCTTTGCAGGTTCAAACAATAACTTATTATTTTCTGTATGATCAAAAATGGAGTATTTTTAGTTCTTTTCGCAGTCATCAAGAAAATACGAGACAGACAGCACTGGTGTGGTCTTTGACCCCAGAGGGTTAATACTATCTCCAACCAGGAGAGGTGACTAGTTTTCAGCCTCTCACTGTGTTAATTACAGCGTAGTAGGACGTGCACTCTAATGTAAACATTCACTAACATTAACAAATAATAAATTAAATTAAATTAAATAATGAATGAAAAACTGACCATGAAAACAGTATTTTCCAGTCAAGATGATTATCTTTTTACCAAGTTAAAGGGGATACCAATATGTTTGGATTGTTTGGAAATCTGTATTTTTATTTAAGTCGCCATCACACCACTGCTCACACCAGAGTTGCACTTGCCACAAATTTCAAAGGTAAAATGCATAGTCAACAAAACCTTTTTGCTAAATGCATGACAGAAATGTTTGCACTGAACTATGTTTGGGTCTTTAAAGTCTTCAGTTTAATTATTTAAAATTAAAAGGACATGAAAACTCTTAATTCGTACAAAAAGTACCATTAAAGGTCTTTAACTGGGGGATGGAAAGACAAGAATTGCTATAAAGATTTCATTGAATAAATATGAGCGCTGCACGTTTCAAAGTCAGGAGCTACGCTGCTTTGTGTACTGTGGTTACCGGAAAAAACGCTATATTTCTGCCGTTCCGAAAAATGACTCCTGCTGGCCGAGAACGAATTTGCATTTTCAATAAGCCTGGTTGCTATTTATGCTACATATTTTTAAATGTGAACCAGTTGATCGACAAGAAGCCAATGCATTATAAAAATCGAAACAATTAAGACGTTAAGATATATTTATGTTATTTAATATAATAATTGATTGATGATAATTGTTGAAATTAATATAATAATTTATACTTTTGACTCATCCCCTTTTGTTAAAAAGTGTTTAAAGGCTGAAATGTGAAGTGCAGGTCTTAAGAAGGTCTTTAAAGTTCTTAAATTTTATTAAAAAAATTCTGCAGATACCCGGTTATATTATGGTACCATTTGGAATATATGTTTTCTTTGTTTTTGTTTTTAATAAGCCCCTTTTTTAACTGTCTTAGGTTGTTTTGAGAATGTTCTGTAGGCCACTAATAAAAAATAGGACCTCTGTACATTTGTTTGTTGCAAGTTTACAGACAATGCAATTGACCATTCGCAGGGAGCTTGATTGACAGGCGATCTGACCAATCAGAACATGGATATTATGTGCCGCCACTGCTATCCACCATCTTGCCCGACAGCTACAGCCAGTCTCCATAGAAATCCATGTTAAAACGGGGTAAAAAAGATTGACTGAATTGAAACTTTTAAGTATAAATAAATATAAAAATGTGTGCAGGTTTAAACTGTGCTGTTGTTGGCAGCCACAGTAACGATAATAAGTGAAAGGAATTCCTTTAAGTATTTGTTTTGCATACCAGAAAATCTGTCATGTTTGGTGCTGTATGCATGGCTTGCAGAGCTTAAACTACTTAGTGTGAAATAATAAAATAATATGTTAAAACGTGTGCTCTTATAATTCTGTGGACAAAATCCAGTGAACTTCGCCCCGATCGGGAGCTGTATATGCACATGGCGCTCATCAGTTTTCAATGCAGCTAACCTCGCGACGCTTCATGTCATTTTCCCACTTATTAAACTATGACGGGTCCTTTACTGCAAAAAGACGGTCACTGCGACACTCTAAAGTGATGAAACTATGGTGCCATGTGCTTTTTAAAACAATTTTCATAGGTTTCACATTACATTGTTCGCTCGGAAAATATGTAAATGCGCATGCACAGTAGTCGCAGCTGTATCCCTTCTAGCCTTAACCACAAATCAGACAGGAGAGTTGATTAACTTCGGTGGACTTAAACTTGAAAAATGGTGTTCAGTGGTTGAAATAAAATGCTTTATGATGTTTATTCATGTTCATTTTGTGCTTTAAGTAAATATGAAAAGACGATCGGTTCACGTGTGCTGCTTGAACTGAGGTGCTACAGCAATCTGTCATGACAAATTGAAGAGCCACAAAACGGTATTTATTGTTTGAATTTCTTTAAAAATGACAAAATTTGAAAGCTGAGAGTCCTGAGACCTTGTTTCATACCAGAAGTAACCTGCTCTGACTTTGCTCTGTGATGTATTTTTTATTGCGTGAGAACATGATGTGTATGTAGAGATGGCAACAGTAACTAAGGTTGGCGAACGGTCAATTGAGATGTTTACATTGGCTTGTTGGGGTAATATTGCTGTCAACTTACAACAAAGTTCCCTTTCAAAATGAGCATAACTGCACAAGTTTTATAGTTAATAAAATCTTTAAAAACAAATTACATTAATTATACTTTAATTTCCTTCAATAAAAAGGAAATTAAGACAGTGTAAAAGCTGTATGGACATGGATTAGTAATCTGGCCCTTGGTATAAAGGAAAAAAATGATGGCCCTCATCACTATCAAAGTTGCCCATCCCTGTTCTACAGGAAGAATATGAACACACTCAGTGAGTTTTTCTGCTGGTTTTCTTACTGACTTACATTGTAGGAAGTCCTTTCTGGTCCTGGTGAATGTGACTGTGGAAATCAACAGACATGAACAGTGTGATTCTCATGATCCTGCATCCATTCCTAAGACATTTCTAATATGATGTTCTCCATGATATGAGATGATGATGGACTGGTTTCTGAGAGCAGATGAATCTGCAGGACTTTACCTCTGTCTGATATCTTCTTGAGCTCCTCTTTCCAGAAATCCTCCAGCTGACAGACAGATTCTCTCAGGCCATCAGAAGATAAGAGAGAACTGAGGGGATCATCATTTACGTCTGTAGATTCAGGAGGTGCTGAGAGAGACTGGAAACTCTACAGAAAACAGAAATCAAAACTCATCAGCTCCACACTTCACCCAATAACCTGCAGCAACATCAGATTTGTGCGGCTCTTGTTGACTTGACTGATCTTTAGTAACTCACATCACTTCAGTACTTTCACAGAATCAGCTTCATTCTTCTCATATTCATCACATCACCACTTAAACTAAAACTACATGTGATTTCCAAGTGACCCCAGTGATTAATTCACAACACTGCAAAAAATGGTTTATCTTAGTATTTTTGTCTTGTTTCAGGTCAAAATATCTAAAAATTCTTAAATCAAGATACTTTTACTAAATAAATCAAATGACTAAAGATATTTAGTCTTGTTTCCAGGGGGGAAAAAAATTAATTAAGTGCATTTTGCTTAAAACAAGTAAAATTATCTGCCAGTGGGGTAAGTAAAATATTCTTAAACAAGAGCATATTACTTACCCCACTGGCAGATAATTTTACTTGTTTTAAGTAAAAATGCACTTGGCTTATCTAGTAAAAGTATCTTGATTTAAGAATTTTTAGATATTTTGAAAAAAATACTAAGTAAGATAAGCCATTTTTTGCAGTGAACCTACACGTCTATTGTCTTTTCGACCTGTTAGTTTCTGAAATGAGTGAGAGAGATGCAGCTGCACAAGCGATCAAACATCTTGTTTATATTTTCATGTTCATTAATTTATAGTCATATTTCAACGTTCATGAAATGAACGGTTCTAGACTAGAGCTTCCAAATCTTTTACCTGCAGGAACTGGCTGTGATCCTGTGTGTGTGAAAGCTGCTCCAGCTCAGCGGCTCTCCTCCTCAGATCATTGATCTCCTGCTCCAGTCGCTCCAGTCGTCCTTCAGCTCGACTCACTGCAGTCTTCTCCTGATCTCTGATCAGCCGTATCAGCTCAGAGCGGCTTCTCTCAATGGAGCGGATGAGCTCAGTAAAGATCCTCTCACTTTCCTCCACTGCTGTCTGTGCAGAGCGCTGTTAGGACACACAGTGATTCAGGCTTCAGTGAGTCTGAACTGAGACGGAGACAAACTTCTCTTCTCCAGACTCACCTTCTGAGACTCCACAGCCTCTCTCAGCTGCTGAAGATCTTTCTCTCTCTGCTGGATTCTCTGCTGGAGCATCTTCTGCGTCTCTTTCAGCTGGTGCTGGAGGACAAATGGATTATAGTAAATGTTATAGAAAACAACTGGCACTAACACGGAGTATTAACTTCCTGTTAAATACCAGTTTCTCTGTCCTCTGTGCTGCTGCTGATACAATGTTGTGGTTTTTATGTTCATCCATGCTCTTACAGTAACTGTGTCCACACTGGATGGTCACTGGATCCTTCAAGAGATCAAGACACACTGAACACATGAACTCCTTCTGATCCACTGAAATTCTGGCTTCTGCCATTTTACTTCTTGAATACAGAGACACAAACACACAACAACTCAACTATTCTTCAGTTTTGTTTTTCCCTGAACTCACATGATTCCTGTTTCCTGGTTCTGTGTTTGCGTGACGTGTGTAAAACAGGTGTGTCTTCAAGTCTGTAAAGCAGGTTGCTCAGTGAGGAGGACATTTGGCCCTCACAAGTGTAGTTAAACAAGTACACACACTCACACAGGTTTCCATCTATTATTGGTTCATTCCATAGGTGTAATGGGTTTTCTATTGTCCAAACTGTATTTTCTATCCCCTTACCCTAAACCTACCCCTCACACAAACCTACAGGCATTTTTAGATTTTCAAAAAACTTCATTCTTTAGGATTTATAAGCTTGTTTCCTCATGGGGACCAAAAAAAAATTCACAAGGTCAAAATTTACTGGTGTTACTATACTGGTGGGAGCATTTAGTCCTCATAACATAGGGAATACTAGGTACACACTCTCACAAAAACTCTTTCTCTGAGTTTTAATTTTTAGGTGCTTTATTTGCATGACAAATTTGTGCACATTTGTATTTCCAAATCATTGCAGTGTTGATGCATACAATCAAAACACAAACAAGGAAAGAAGAGAGAAAAAACAGTAATACAAAAAATTATAAAATAGGTGGATTTAAAGAATAGAATAAATTCACAAATAAAAGTAAATAAAGTACACTGTTACATTTTTTTAAAGAAAACACATCAGATCTCAATGGAGAAAGATGTCATGCTGGATATCTACCTGTATACTGATATGGACTAGGTAATGTGTTAAGAACTAAAGGATGCCACATTGTTTGGTGGAAATGAAAATAATCAACCTACAGAGGGCTGAATTCAAAAACACCCCGAAAATCAAAGTGAAAAAAATTATGCAACAGGCTAGTCCATTTTGCTGAAATTTCATTGCAACAACTCAGAATGGTACTCAGTAGTTTGTGTGGCCCCCACGTGCTTGTATGGATGCCTGACAACGTCGGGGCATGCTCCTAATAAGACCAAAGATGGTGTCCTGGGGTATTTCCTCCCAGATCTGAACCAGGGCATCACTGAGCTCCTGGACAGTCTGAGGTGCAACCTGGAGGTGTGGGATGGACCGAAACATAATGTGCCAGAGGTGTTCTATTCAATTTAGGTCAGGTGAGTGTGGGGGCCATTCAATGGTATCAATTCCTTCATCCTCCAGGAACTGCCTGCATACTCTCCGGGCATTGTTGTGCACCAGGAGGAACCCAGGACCATCACTGAACCAGCACCAAACCGGTCATGCTGTTGAACGTTGTTACAGGCAGTATAACACCATGTCCTAACTACACGCGACAAGATTCCAGCGACAAGCAATTTAGGTGTCCACACCAGACGCAACGCGACACCACAACGTGACAGAATCAATCAAATATCACACAGCCAATCAGAAGCGTGTGTGGGCGGGCTCTCTCTGGAAGCGCACTTCACTCGCAACGAAACGGATACGTTTATAATCTAATTCATAAATATTAAACCTTTTTAACATCATTAAATGTACATACTGAGTGACTGATACCATCTTTGTCATGGAATGCACTTGTTGGTTCGCAGTGAGTTCACAGTTTTTTAACGGACATCTTTGCTTTAATTTATTTTCAAGATCTGAGGTAAACTGTCTGTTGTTGCTTTCAGTATGGCTATCCACAAGTTTCCTACGCCCCATGAGGCCTTGCGTCAAAAGTTGCAGTGTCTTCCGGTTCGAAGTAAACAAGCAGGACTGTCTGAGTTTTTCCGCATCTGGAGACTGGATCATTTCATATAGTCACCAGCTAACATAAACATTAAAGGCTTGTAAAATTATTTTAGCTCAAAACATACTTTCAGACTGCAGCGAGTGTTTGAAATAACTTCTGTTTGAGATCCGATGTAGATTATGGTCAACAAAGCAGAAATATGCGATGCAAAAGACTATGCACGCATTACCATGGTAAACATAGTAAATACGACTGCCTGAAAAAATCTGTGATGTATTTATTTATTTACATATTTTATCTGTCAAGTCTCCTCTCTTTATACCTGATGTTCATATTTAGCTCCGCGTATGTCATAAATCATGAACCTAGTTTTTGTTCGGGAGCTCCCTCTGTTTTCTGACTAAATATAACAATGAATTAGGACTGGAGAGAGTGCTAAAGCTACTCAAGGTCCTATTTTTGATGGTAAATGATAAGAAATGATCATTTATTCTAAATGTGATGTAGACCTAAACTGTCTGTGACTACAAATAAACAGAAACAGACGCGACTGAATAATAGGCTATGTGTGTTTTTCTTTTGTGAAAAGAAAGACACACAGATAATAGTATTGTTGCTGCCGCCGCAGCCATGTCGTGAAGGCGCTCTGTGTTTCGTTGTGAAAGTGAAACACGTGCAGTGTTACCAACTCATTTTCAGGGGAAGTTAAAGGAAGGTTGATTTGTTGCTAAAAGTTGCTAAATGACGTTGTGATGTCATTGCATGATGACATCATTATGTAATTACTACGCAAAATTGTCACTACATCAAGTCTCAGAAAAAAAATATAGGTTTCACTTTATTTTGATGATCCCTTTAACACATTCTGTTGACTATAGGTAACGTTGCACCTACATGTCTACTTACTCTCATTAGAGTGTTAGTAAAGTACTAGTAGACTGGTAGGGTTAGGGTTAGAATAAGTTTGCATGTACTGAAAAATTACTTATAGTCAATAGAATGTCTGTTAGGAGACCATCACAATAAAGAGTCAGCAGATATTAAGCATAAAGTCTACTAATACTCTAATGTGAGTTAGTAGACATGTAGCTGCAATGTTATTTATTGTCAACAGATTGTTCAAAAGGGACCATAAAAATAAAGTGTTACCAAAATATATTTTATATGTTAATTTAGATTTGTTTGTAAAATAATATGACGTAAAATAATAATACAATATAACTGTATTTTTAAATACAACATTGAATTATTAAACACTTACACATTTTTGAACAATTACAAATTAAGTTTTTTTTTAATTAGCTAGTAAACTAGTAAAACTACACATTCTGAACAATTATATTTTTAAGCAGTGTATTAGCAGTTAGTTAGTTAGTATGCTATACTCTAAGAAAGGTCTGTAAAAATAGGACACAATCTACTAAATTAATATTAAGGAATTTTCCGTATTGATTTTTCTCAGGGTTTTTACCTGAATTTTAAATTACTCATTGTATTTTGTGTGGTAGGGTTACAGGGTTACAATGGATAATTTAAAAAAAAGGGCCCCATTGAAAGGGCCCTCGCACACGGGCTCCCCGCCACCTGGTGGCTTTAGGAAATCAGCAAAGGTGAGCAATATGCATTTAAATTAGTAAATATAAGAGGAATATGTCAAAGTAATTTATATGTGTCAAATTTCCTGCTGCCAGCTGGTGGCGCTATGACTATAACTGAATAGTGACATGTAGATGTCTTTATGCCAGCACTTTTATCAAACATATGAAGTTTGGTGCAGATTGAACATGGTATGTTTGAGTTAGTATTAGGGCTGCCCTCGACTAAGGATTTTTCTGGTTGACTAGTATTCGTTCATTTTAAGCATTAGTCGACTAATCGCATGTTTATTAATAAACCATTTAAATAATTATAATGAGCCTTTTGTCTGCAAAGCCTAAGCACTCAAGCGCACTCATAAAGCTTGCCACAGCGCACCGGCAGAAGAAATGATTATGAATGTGTCAGGGAAAAACAGTAAGGAGGCTGCATTAACATTTTAATAATTCACTGATAAACTAGTGCTTTCTTTGTTTCGGTTTAAGAGATGAAGTCGGCGACACAACTGACTTGTCATCTCCACATTTTGATGCACCTGTATGCATGTTTCATACGGATTACATAATCTGAGAATATTTGTTTTCCATTTGAATTGGTTCATTTGAAAGTAGACATTTCACTCTCTATAGATTTATTTTTAATGTCTGTAAGGCAAAGATATACATGGAGTTTCGCGCTCAAGTTCACAGACCGAGATGACAGAAAGCGCATCGTTTTTGCTTTCATTATTTTACAAAAGCGCGTTTTGCTGTTATTGTGAGTGCACACAAATAAACATGGAGTCTTTGCAGATTTGAAAGATGTATTACTCTTATCTGTATGACCAAAAATTATGGAGTATTTTAAGAGTAAGTGAGCGCACCGGCGCCTTCATCTGTCTGCAGTGAGCTAATGTTCAGCTTCCACACAGACACTTGAATAGCAGACATTTCTCTAGGTTAACATTAGATTGAGCGGCCATGTAAAGTTGCTAATACTTACATATTTCAGATGATAAGCCATATTTGTTGTGGATTAATGATAGGCGAGCGGTTTGGCTGTCCTGCCGGATGTACTGTATTACCATAGACCAGCCGTTAACGATCTGCGTGACTTCGCCAATGTGGATTTTTTTTCTGTGACTAATAAAATTTTGGTCGACCAAGCCACTTCTGGTCGACAAACAATTAGTCGACTATTAGGGGGTAGCCCTAGTTAGTATAAAGCATGGCGTATCCTATTGCCAACAGGTGGCGCTATGATTATAACTAAATATTGGCCTTTGGATTTGGTGCAGATTGGACATTGCATGTTTAAGATAGTGTAAAACAAGCCATTTCCTGTTGCCAGCAAGTGGCGCTATGCTTATAATGAAATATTAGCCTTTAGATGCCGCCATGGACATGCCCTTTAACGAAAACTCAAGATCTTTGCAATTTAACATCACAAAGGCCTTTATATTTGACTGACCAAATATAATTTTCATATCATTAAATTTCTAGGAGGAGTTTGTTATAGAGTAAAACATGTAACTTCCTGTTGCCAGCAGGTGGCGCTATGACTATAACTCTAGATCTCTTCAGGAAAGGAGTATTATCAAACATGTGAAGTTTGGGGAAGATTGGACATTGTACGGCTGAGTTATAACAACTTCCTGTTTCATGGTGAAACATCAAAATTTATCAGGCCGCCACGGACACGCCCTTCAACGAAAACTCAAGATCTTCACAATTTAACATCGCAAAGGCCTTTAGATTAGACTGACCAAATTTGGTGTTGATCTGAATTAATCTCTAGGAGGAGTTCATTAAAATACAACGCTTGAAAATGACAAAAAAAGCACAACATTTGCAGAGATAATTGACAATAACTGACTTCCTGTTGGGTTTCGGATTTTGCACCAAGAGACTTTTTTGTAGGTATTGTTGTGTTACATGTGTGTACCGATTTTTGTACATGTATGTGAAACATAGCGGGAGGGGCACTTCATTGAAAGTAAATAGGTGACGCTATCAAGACATTTTGCCACACCCACTTCTGAAACCCATATCAGACTTACATTTTTGCCAGTTCTGATGCATGTGTAATTTTTCTTGAGTTTTCGAGCATGTTTAGGCCCTCAAAAATGCGATTCATTTTGGAGAAGAAGAATCTGAGCAATTACAATAGGGTCCTCGCACCACCGGTGCTCAGGCCCTAATAATGGATAACAGATAATGTCCTAAAAAATTACTAGTACCTTTTCCATTTTTCTAGATATTTTTCTTACAGTGTCAACAATCGCAGGTACAAGCTACTAACAAGGTGTATCATAAATGAACAATTATTAAATTATAATTATTATCAAATTGAGCAATTGCTAATAGCAGCTAACTTAATTCATGTGATGTGTGTACTGCTAGGCATCTTTGGTTTCCTCATTTTGTGTAATTTAGATGGAAAATGTGTGCCTTTTTATTGTTTGAGTCACTTATCAAAAGTTGCTAAAAGTTGGCAAATACATTTTTAAAATAGCTAAATTTGTTGCTATGTGATTTTGGAAGAAAATGTTGCTATGGTAGAGTGAAAAGTTGCTAAATTTAGCAACAAAACTGCTAAGTTGGCAACACTGATAACGTGAAGAGAGGCGCGAGCGCGAAGGTGTGCGCCGCAGACGGAGCGCAATGGAGGATTTGGTTTACAAGCTAAAGTAAAAGACCGCTTCTTAAACCAAACCAGAGAAAGTGAATATGTTGGTATTCTTGTGGAAAAAAACATGCAAGTCCTGTCAGCGACAGCCAGTTTAGTTTTACTTTTCTTTTTGATTTCGTTTTGAAAAGCTTGTTATCTTTGCTGTTTACCTCACATTACGCTATGGCTTAAGGCTTTCCTTATTTATTTATTTATTTTATTATTATTATTTATTTGATTCCTCAGTGTTTGTTAAACATTCTGTAATTTATTATTCGGTATATACAGCATATGATGTATCCTATGCCATGCCTCGTCTTATTCGTTTTTGTTAATAAATCAAGCGTAGCGTTAGTTCTGGCAGGTCACGTTAGTCAAGCTCGCATCAGCTGACCTTCAGCTGATCCCCATCTACCTATGGTAATACGACACCTATCTAAGCATTCATATAGAAGGTCCCTCAGTATTATCAGCCGTTTTCGCATTGCTCAATAGCTAATTAAATGGCGAATTCGGCAAACAAAACACCATCAGCAGGAATCAGGAATTTGGAGAAGTGGAATTTGCTTCCCCAATAGTCTCACCTCCGATTCATTCAAGTTCGTTAACTTGAACACGTGAATCACCGCATTGATTATAATCTGCCTGATTCGGAAGTGACTGAGTTAGCATTATTTCACGCATCGCTACATTATTGTCATGGACTCCACAAGTTATGTGACTGACTCACGAACAAGTCCGATGGGAACTTCATCCCCAAGAAGGATATCAAGAGATCAAGCATCCACTTCACAGCTGCTATGTTTCACTCTCTCGAACGTCTTCACAAGCTAAGTTCCATTGAATGCTCTCAGGTTATCTGCAACATGCGTGTTGCTAAGGCTATCTGTGTTGCTTGGGCTCATTAAGTTGTTTTCAGTTAAATGCTTGTGCTAGTTCATGCATGTGCGGTACTTATCTGTTGTCACTGGCAACACGCTGTTGTTGCAATATGCTGCGCTTAACGGGGGTAATGTCATTTCATGCATTCTGAGTTATTTACACTGTTAATTAAGAGTTGGATTCTTATGTGTGTGCGCACACTCAGCGACCCGAGTGAGAGCGCGCCGCTTAACACGTTCTTTCATGGTTACGGAAGTCTTCGGCAGCGCCGCAGTTACTTGCTCGAGTTACTAGCCTGCCTCCGGCTGGAGAGAGTAGCCGCTTGCAGTTGGGGGCGGAATTAAAGCGGAGATGTCAAATCAGTCATAAAGCAACGAAACTCTTTTTATACTGCTTAATACAGCGCCATCTGTTCATGAATAAGTTAAACATTAACATATGCTATTTAAATACCAATTAAGTGGGGGTGTATATGCTTTCATCAGTGTTTCTTGAAACATTACTCAATATAACAGTGCATTTTAGTACCTAAAAATGCTTTTACTGTTATATAAACACAGATTTGTGAGCATTGGAATTAAATTGTTAGGATAAGCATGCAACACACATCGTGCTTGTCATCACAGAATCTAACCAATGAGAATAAAGTGTGTCGTCGTCAAGGCTTTTGCAGTGCCTGGCCTAGGCGGCTGGTCCCGTTTTGCTCTCGCGGTACTTTGAATGCACACGTGATCGTAGGGCGGCTGCAGCGCAGATCAAAGTTGGACAAAAGTATGTTAATGTAACCAGAATGCATTGTTTTTGACAGGCAGCAGCCAATCTTTGCGGTGCAGCATGAAGTCAAACAAGCCTAATATCTCTAAAGAGTGTGTTTTGGATGTGAGGAAAAGATAACTTTTATTCAGTGTTGTATGAACAGTGGATGCAATTTGTTTTTCCAAAGCAGCAACGGAGTTTCTCAAGCGTGTTTATTTGTTCCCGTCATTTCGGTGACAAATGTGTATAACAAGGTACATTCTAACACTGGATTTGCACAGTGTCTGGAAGATGGAGAAGCCCCAGCGATCAAAGATCCCGGTCATATAAGAACTGCTGTAAAACTGCATCAAATGTCTGTGATTGTTAGTAAGTGTAAGTGCTCGCGACTCTTCAGCTCCGCCCACGGCTTGCCTCCAGGAGCTTGGCTGTTTTCAGAGAGAATCGCAAGCTGTATCTTTCTTTTATAAATCTGATAAAACTGAAGACTCTTTGGAGATGTGAATGATGCAATACTACAATTATAGGTATTCAAGATAACATGAGATTGGCCAAAACTGTGTGTGTGTTATGTCCCCTTTAACCTAGTCAAGTCGACATTATTTTTATATAGTCTCAACCTCAGACGTCATGCCCTCGGACCGTTGGCTGAACGTCTGATGCATACGGCACACAAAAGTGGAAACACTTCAGGAGTTTCGAAGTCGTCATCTGATTGGTTGAATTATACAGGATTTCCGGGAGACGTGTGTCAAGTTCTTTAACGTTCCGCTGGAAACAAAGATGCCGTGACGCCAAACACTTACAAAAGAAGAAAGCCGTCGTGTTTACAACTGTGACGACGAGCGCTTATCAGGATCAACTAAACGCTGAATTCTCAAAGTATTTGAAATATTTAAGTTTGCGGCACGGAATCTTTCAAATACATCCGAGAGTTACACACCGGTCTGTTATTGAGGCAACATTTCCACGCCCCGAAACGTGCTGCGAATGAAACTAACTGTGATTGATTGTTTGACAAAGAAGCTGCTATGAATTCCAGACCTTCAGCCATCAGTCTGAATGTCTGGCTACGCGAGACAAATTTTTATAGCACTACAGCACAGATTTAAGCAGCAGGAAATAACGACCATGGTGCAAACGGAATCATTTCTGCTGCGGCGCAGCTCCAAGAGAAATTGGTAAACGGTCATTTTTCAGTTGAAGTCGTCTGCATCCGAAACCTCAGAAAATCAGCTAATGACTTCACAGGCAGCGTTTGTTCATGAAGGTAACTCATGAAACGGATATCGGACATGCTTCTGAGGCAGCTTAATGGTTCAATTATCTACAACAAATAGAACGAGCTTGGTGATAACTAAGCAAATATTCAATGATTTATTTGATAAACCATCACAGGATAGAACACACAGGATTGTTGGGTATCAAGGCAGCAAAGGATACATCTATTCTGCCTTTTAATATCGACCAGATGAGGTATCTCAGAAGGCAGGAATTTAAGCTAATTTTGGATTCGACATGTCTCGATGACTTCCTACCTTGAAATGTGTCCTCCGAAGGCAGCATTTTCCAGTTTCATATGCAGCCGTCAGTTCAGCGTTGATTCTGTTCCTATATCAGACACGCTTGTTCTGTCTAGTCATATTGGAAACATGCTTGTTCTTAAGCTTGGTTGTTATTGGGAACATGCTTGTTCTTAATTTATAGCTGTATTGTTGGGAACACTCTTGTCCCAGAGCTATCTGGTTGTTATTCAGAACATGCTTGTTCTGAAAGCTGTGTCATTGGTTAAGGGCAACATGCTTGTTGCTTAAGGCTATCAGCATATGGTTTTGTTTTGGGGGGTAATTGCAGCTCTTCCTGCTCTCATCCATGCTAGGCTGCATGGAGGCGCAGGGAGTTCTTGCCCAGAACAGAACCATACCACCAATCCAAACTGTATGCTAATTGTCAATCATCTTTGACGATAGTGGTCCTGACAGAAATCAAGCGTAGCATTAGTTCTGGCAGGTCACGTTAGTCAAGCTCGCATCAGCTGACCTTCAGCTGATCCCCATCTACCTATGGGAATACGACACCTATCTAAGCATTCATATATAAGGTCCCTCAGTATTATCAGCAGTTTTCGCATTGCTCAATAGCTAATTACTCTCCTCCATCCCCAACTCCTCCTCTGTCAGTCGGGATTCAGCCTTCTGATTCTCCTTGAATCAGACTAAATTATGTTTTATTACCAAGGTTCGGGAGGAGCATGATCAGATAATCAGTCTGGCCCAGGTGGAGCTCGTCAGCTAATCACCTTAACAAGCACATACGTGTGTATA
>NW_015506171.1:342256-353071 GCF_001515645.1 Sinocyclocheilus grahami
GACACTATCATTGTCCCGCACAAGACCCGGATCTCCTCGACCTTTGGGTCGCAGCGGCAGGTCTTCCGTGCCCCAGTTCTCACTGCAGCAAAACCTCATTCACTTCCCACTTCGGCTTAACTTTTCACCGAGGCTCTTCTGGCCGCAGCGCCACATGCAGCCGGGCCTCCAGCTCACGTAGCAGTCGTTAGCGCGAGACTGCCTCCGCTAGCACCGCAGGCCTTGTTGCAATAATATTAAGTAAAGTCACTAAAGGTAGGTCGTTTGTGGTAAAAGGACGTGATGACATTATGGATGGTGATGTCATTTTTTGTAACCAAGATACAAAACTGCGTAGAACACGCAATGAAATTACTCAAATTTTCTATATAAATTTTCACTACCCTTTTACCTGTATTTTAAATTACACATTTTACTCCACTGAACGAATCAGTGAACTAATCTGAACGAATAATTTTGGTGAACGAACTGAAAATGAACGAATCTCTTGAAAGAATCAATTTCCACCACTATTGCCTCTGCAAGCTGTGCAGCATTTTCCCCCGAATATCACAAGCCCCGTGGCCTACAGCTACAGCAGCTGAAACAAGCACAAAGCTACTTACGCTGGCAACATATGCCCTCACATCTCAGTCTTTCCTCCTGTTACTTGTAATCCTTTTTCCTTTTCAGTAGCCTTCATCTCCTATAGCACACACTAGCGTGAGGCTGCCTCTGCTAGCGTTGCAGGCTGTACAGGCTCTACATTTTCACATCATTCTGATGAAAAAATTCTAGACTTCAAGATCTGTTCTCAATAGTCCTGTGAACAAATGTTCTGTATGTGTTTTATGGCCTTATTTCAGTGACTTTAAAATTTTAGTTTTTCACTAAGCACGCATAAACGTTGTTTTCTCAAAAACACAATCACATACATACATGCTGCTCACATATTATTGTAGCCCAGTTTGTGCTGATTATGGTGCTACTAAAGTTAGTCATTAAAATGTTTATTAGCAACTGAAAAAAGCACAAATGTCAGGACATGTCAAAACTTCTCCAGGGCCCAAAACACCCTCAGACCCCAGAGGGTTAAATGTCTGACCAAACACTTAAAATGTTAAATATGCAAGAAAATCGTAGCTTCCCAAACTCCTATCCTTCCCCCTCCTTTCTACCTCCGGCGGCAGACGTTAGCGTGAGGCTGCCTCTGCTAGCCATTCAAGCTCCGCCACCTTACTCTTACCCTTCTGCTACTCCTTTTTCCTATCAATGGCCAGCAGCCCCTGCTGCAGACGTCCAAGCAGGGCAGCATCAGCTAGCAACACAAGCTTACTGGCCTCCTCACTCATTTCCTTCTACCTCTTCCTATGTGCTTCCCTAAGCACCAGAGGCTAATCTGTGCGTGAGGCTGCCTCCGCAAAAGGTTACGGCCCCTCCTTATTTTTCCTTCTAACCCTTCTCTCCAATCTAAACCTCAGTACACTTCATTCACAGCAGTCCCACCACTTACCTCACCGAATGTTGCAGCTCAGGAACCACCCCCCGTGCCTAATACCATCAAGTCTCAGATTTTCACAGAAATTCAGAGCACTGGCTCCGGAAATGGACCCATCGCCAACCCCAGTACCTCACTGTTCGCAACTCGCATTCCCATAACGCATCATTATATGTTAGTGTAAACTCGTGAAATTATGTTTTATTAACAAGGTTCGGGAGGAGCACGATCAGATAATCAGTCTGGCCCAGGTGGAGCTTGTCAGCTAATCACTTTACCAAGCACATACGTGTGTATATATACAGCCAACTTACCTCAGTTCCACAAAAGTTTTCCAGCATCCCGCCTCCACCCCAACACCTCACTACTATTCTAATTTCCTCCCAGTTTTGGGATGGGGGGGGAGTTCTCTGGGTTCAGGCTTTAACCCGAGCTCGGAGCCCTCCCTCGGGACAGCACGCCAAATATGCTACTAATTGCTTAATCATATTATATGTTAGTGTGAACTCGTGAATTCAAAAATGTGTACATAAAATGATTGAACTTTAACAATATCTGCAATACATTTATGTTAGTTCTGTTCTGCTTACCCTTGGGGGTTATTGCAGCTCTCCCTGCTCTCATCCAGGCTAGGCTGCATGGAGGCGCAGGGAGTTCTTGCCCAGAACAGAACCATACCACCAATCCAAACTGTATGCTAATTGTCAATCATCTTTGACGATAGTGGTCCTGACAGAAATGTTATGTAAGCTAGTTTGTCATTGTATCTTACTGTTTTATTGTTGTTGTGCTTTTTAATTAGGAATAACAATAAATCCGTCTTTTGTTTTAGTCTTAAAAAGTAAAAGGTGTATAGATATAAGCAAAACAGACCATTATCTTTTCTTGTAAAATGTGACACCAAGATCGCGAATTTGAAAGTGAAAGTGAAAGTGAAAGCGCACGAAAAGAGGAATTCCTGTTCACAAAATTTAAATCACAAATAATACTGATGAAAAAGAACGGGTTGAATGTTGAACACTTTCGTTACCATATAACTATAAACTATGATAAAAGTTCATCAGCATGCATTGATGAATCAAATGTTGTAGCAAAATAAAAATAAAAATTGCGACCAAATTATGTGCTCATGCCAACTGAGAAAGTTAGTCGCAAAACAGCGACCAGTGGGAAGAATGAGTCTAGAGCCCTTATATATGTGCAATATTTTAACAGAGCCCTCACTAACTGAGTTTAATGCCACAGTTATGTTAGAACACATCTCATTCTTGTTTCTGTGGCGGTGCGTCGGGCTCATCATGGGGCGCGCAGTCTGGAGCGCTGTATGACTGATGTATCTGTTTAATTTAAATTTACTCCAAATATATGAACTTACCTGTTTTAAATACTTTATATTTAACGTGTTTGTTTATGTCCAATATTTAGTGTTAAACTGTTGGTCTTTAAAATAAATCTACTTTTGATCTTCACCGTTGACTGATTTTGCAGACCTTTTAGACTGATAACTTCCGTGCTCTGATGCGGCAAACTTGTCACAGGACGTGCGGTCCTAAAAGCAATGTATGACTGTTGTATCCAAATATATATGAACTAGCTGTTTTAAATATTTTTGTATTTAACATGTTAGTTTATCAGTATGTTTGAAAGTATATTATTTAGATTCGTGGTGCTTCCACATGCGGTTTAAAACACCAAATAGTTATGAAATAGCCTATGATAAGTACAGGGAGTTGCTCTCTTGCCCCCACCCACCCATGCACGATAATATCGTCTGTCGGCGATCTCACGGACTGGCAATATGACGAATTGAAAAATGACCATATCGCCCAACACTAACAGGAAGTCCAACTCCTCCAGGATGGCACATCAATACGTGCCATTGCCAGAAGTTTTGCTGTGTCTCCCAGCACAGTCTCAAGAGCATGGAGGAGATTCCAGGAGACAGGCAGTTACAGAGCTGGACAGAGCCGTATAAGGTCCTTAATCCATCAGCAGGACCGGTATCTGCTCCTTTGTGCAAGGAGGAACAGGATGAGCACTGCCAGAGCCCTACAAAATGACCACTGGTGTAAATGTCTCTGACCAAACAATCAGAAACAGACTTCATGAGGGTGGCCTGAGGGCCCGAAGTCCTCTAGTGGGCCCTGTGCTCACTGCCCGGCACTGTGGAGCTCAATTGGCATTTGCCATCGAACACCAGAATTGGCAGGTCCCCCACTGGTGCCCTGTTCTTTTCACAGATGACAGCAGGTTCACCCTGAGCACATGTGACAGTCGTGAAAGGGTCTGGAGAAGCCGTGGAGAACATTACACCATGCCCTAACTACACGTGACGCCGCGTCTTAATTAATTTTCTTATTTAGAAACGGTTTCTATTTCCGCAATGTCACGGCTGGAACAACAATATACAAACTATACAGTCTATAATGGTTATGTGCTTTATTCAAAGTTAAACGTGTCTAATATGAGTTTAAATATCATTTTGCGTGACCATATCCACCTGTTTCCGGGGGGGTGCTACTGTAAAAAAGAACGTGGGTGGAACTTTGGGTGAGGCGGCAGAAGTAGTATACCAATGGTATTTTGTGTGCTAATTAGCGAAGAGGCTAAGTGTTTTTCGGATCTTTTCCACTGTCGGGCCAGTGCGAGCCAGAACTTTCAGTAGGCCGGATGGGGCTAATAGCCTTGGACCTGTAGCACCAAGCCCAAAATCAAGCTGCGTTTCCACCAGAAGCTCTGCTGCACTTCACTAAAACCCGCCTTTACACGACTCTCTGGAACAACGCAACCCCAACATTTCACCAACAAAGAGAAGTTATCAGAAATAAATCACTGGAACTAGCGAGATCTCAAAACGAACGTTTGTTTGCATGTTTTGTTGTTTTCTTAAAGGGGTCATAATTTTTCTTAAAGGGGTCATATGATGTAGCTAAAAAGAACATTATGTTGTGTATTTGGTGTAATGAAATGTGTTTATGCGGTTTAAGGTTAAAAAAACATTATTTTCCACATACTGTACATTATTGTTTCTCCTCTATGCCCCGCCTTTCTGAAACGCGTAGATTTTTACAAAGCTCATCGGTCTGAAAAGTGAGGTGTGCTCTGATTGGCCAGCTATCCAGTGCGTTGTGATTGGCCGAATTCCTCAAGCGTGTGACGGAAATGTTACGCCCCTCACCATACTGTGATGATGCCCTGTCCGGCCGGAGCAACGAGACAAAAACATTAAAACCCATAATAAACGAGGCATTTGTTGCATCCAGTGAGGACATAATTACGGATTATAATGACTTATTCTGTCTTTTAAAACCATGTCTGCATTTGTGATTGGAGAAATGACAAACAACAAGCGCTACTCTACACTGCTCAAAACTCTCGTTTGAGTCATCAGTGGCAAATCCTTTGAATATAAAAAAACGTACTTACAGTCTGTGAGTCAGAACAGCCGGCATTGTAGGCTACTCTCCCAGGATCAGGAAACAGTCCTCCATAAAATGTGCTGCACACATCTGAATATTTGGGTTGAAGTGTTCTGGAACAGTGTTGTAAATACAACTTAACCACTGATTTCTAGTCTTTGCAACTTTACAGATCTTCTTTATGCACCAAGAGCTTGTAACACTCCAAAGAGAAAGGAAAAATAGAAATCGCATCATATGACCCCTTTAAATTCTGAAAGTGCTTTTCCTATGATGTTTTTTAAAAACTGCAATGTCTCTTTTGAGATTGTCTCTGTCCTGGGACAGGGTGTTAGTTTCTCCCTTCAGCTCTTGGATGGACACTTTCAGCTGGTTTCTTATTTGGCTCAGTTGCTTATAAGTATACTTATTTCCACTATTTCCACTTCCAGCAGTGCTAGGCTCTGTTGTAGTTGAGTGACTGTGTTGTGGAGGGAGGATGTTGTTTTCTGAATTGGTTCTTTCCTCTGTCCTGGCATGACATTTCACCATTTCTTTTAAGGAGTGGAAGGACTTTTCAGAATGTGTGAGAGCAGCATCATTTCCCTGCACCATTACACTTCCATTTTGAAAGAAGTTGACTGTTAGGTGCCTGTTCTCAGGGTCCTTTACTGAGTCTTCATATACACACAGTTGTCTGCCTTTACAAATTCCATGTTTTATGAAATTATTTTCCAGGTGAAATTTTCTTATTTCAATAAAAGTAGTTTCTGATTCCCAGGTTTTTGTCATTTTCTTTCTTCTGTTGTCCTGTGGTAGGACCCAATCTAGTGTGGAGAAACTTCAGTGCCATTTTCCACTAATTTACCTGTTTTCCAGGGTGTTTTGCCAAATAGCTTATTTATTTACAGTGAACTTGTTCACCTTAAATTTGTGCTTTTTCTTAGGTTTATCTTATTTAAAAAAAAAAAAAAAAAACTCAATGACATTTCTGGGACTCATGTTGTACATACACGCACACACACACACACACTCATTTCAACAGGTTATTATTTCATGTAATTTACACATTTTAACCACTGATCTATATTAGAATACATTAAAGTCTGTGTAAAGTCAATTCTGAAAATTGTTTCGAAACACATTATAAATGTTAGAAAGGTATTGCTGAAACATATTACAAAGACTGTGAACTAGAGGTCTACACGGGTCCAAAAAAATCGTACCCGAACCTGAAGAGACCCGTAAATGTGCTACACTGAACCGACCCGGACCCGTCTATTATTTTAAAAGTTGGACCCGGGCCCGTGCAGAACCGAGAAATGTCAAAAATGTACTACCCGGAACCGACGCGGACCGTCAATTATTTGAAAGATGGACCCGAACCCGGCCGGGAAGACACAGACCCGACTGGACCCGATCGGCACATATTCCACAGCAAATTGCTATTAACAAGTCGATAAACAAGTTGTGAAAATTTAACTTTTTGTCTTACCTAATGTAAGAAGCCTTCTCTCTTGTACCTGACTGTGATGCACACAATCCTCCTTGCCAAGAAAGTTCCATCCGTGTTAATCCTCTCTTGCCAATTGAAATGCGAAATCCACTCATTACTCCAGTTTCAAAAGTCCACTTGCTGTCACGGTGACGGATGACAAATGCGACGTTGCCGTTTTGCATTTTTTGTATCTCGAGTCAACTTGCATAATAATTTAGACTGTTTGCCCATTTGGATTATAATAACGATTGCTCGTCCAGTGCCATGGCTGCTGACATTAGCTTTACTTATTTGCTATCATCTGTGCTCTCTGAGCCGAGTCTGAGCAAAAATTTTAGATATAACAACAAGACGATTCATTCATAATATTATTTAAAAAATAATCAATAATAACTCACATCACTCATGAAGGTATCCATTATCATCGTGCGTGTGCATTAACTCCGCCCACCCTGCTTCTGATGACGTCGCTCGGGGTTTTGTTTTTTTCCACCTTATTTCAAATTACTGACTCACACTTTTCTCATCCTAATTTTACAAGTTGAAAGTTACAAAACAACACACGCACAGCGCTGACTGACTCTGATAACGGCCGGGTGTTCTCCGAGTCCGAACGACTCGGGTATTACACACAATGTTAAACAGACCCGGGACCCGAAGTAATAGATTTGGGACCCAGCTGACCATTTAAAATATAGCCCCGAACCCGTAAGGATCCCGGGTCGGGTCCCGGGTCCTCCGTGTAGACCTCTACTGTGAACTATGCAGTATTTAATTGTGGAGTTAGACCGTTAAACAGTTTTTCACCATTTTCGTGTTCAGGTTTTTTTGGGCGGGGCTAAAATCATAAAATCACTGAGAATACTGCTTATTTCTTCAAGATTTTAAACATTATTTTATTTATTTGGCTTTTTTTCATTCAAATTTGGCTGAGTGGTTAATAACACATTTTTCTTTGGTGTGACAAACACATTTAATATTGCTTTACGTGGACTTTAACAAGTTGTAACCTAAAAATAACAACACATTCCATGCTCAACAATTAATTAAATGCATGACAATAAAAACAGTGACTCATTACAGCGGAAGACAAAAGAACACAAAACGCTGTAAAGGACCGGAGCTACATAAGGTGAATAATGAAAATAATTTATTGACTGTTTGTGGTAATTTGAATTGAATTGAAAGGTAATTTTCATTATTGTAATAGAAATGATTGCTGTGACACTACATTAAACATTAAATGACTGATTTCCATCAGCACAAACAGAGATTGAGAAAAGCACAGAAACACATGGCCACTCAGCAGGACTCACACACACACACACACTGATCTTACTGTCTATATGAGGATTTATTACATTTACAGAAGTTCAGCTGCAGTATTAATGTCATGAAGAGAAAAGAAGAGACTAGAACATCTCACTGTTACTGATTCATCATGCAGCTCAAAGCATTATGGGTAGAATCTCTCATCAGATCTATTCTGATTCATCGACACAGTTTCACTGATGATCCAGAACAAACCCAAAACCCGGGATAGAGCGGCTGAGTGAATGTGGTCTGGACTGTGTGGATGAGGCTCTTTGTGTCAGAGACGCTGTAGAAGGACAGAGTTCCTGCACTGTGATCCACAAACACTCCTATTCTACTGCTGATGGACTTCACAGAGAGAGCAGTCTCTATGTTATTGTGTATGAATGAGTAACTGGAGTGAGTACAGCGCAAACTCCAGGACTGATCATTACATCCAAAGAAACACTCATTACCATCTCCCTTCCTGCTGATGCTCTTATATGACACTGATATACGCACACTACCAAATTCACCAGCACTCCACTCCAGCTCCCAGTAACAGCGTCCACACACACTCTCTCTACACAACACCTGATACCAATAATCAAATCTTTCTGGATGATCAGGATATGACTGGACTGTGTGAGTGAATGTTATCACTCTGTTGCTCTCAGACAGACGGAGGAGCTTATTCACTGTGTTCAGATCCAGAGTGAGCTGACGGGAATCTGAAGGAGATAAAACACATCAGAATCAGGAATTATGAATCTGTTTGATCTTTTCATGTAGCTGAACTCTTCATGTTCAGTGTATCATCAGTGTCTCAGATGAACAGATATCTGTGCAAATCATCATTTACATCATCAATTATAAAACTTTTCTTTCACCTTCTACAGGAAGAACATGAACTCAGTGAGGTTTCTGCTTGTTTTCTTACTGACTTACATTGTAGGAAGTCGTTTCTGGTCCTGGGAACAATGTTGGTGAGTGTGACTGTGGAAATCAACAGACATGAACAGTGTGATTCTCATGATCCTGCATCCATTCCTTAAACATTTCTAATATGATGTTCTCCATGATATGAGATGATGATGGACTGGTTTCTGAGAGCAGATGAATCTGCAGGACTTTACCTCTGTCTGATATCTTCTTGAGCTCCTCTTTGCAGAAATCCTCCAGTTTGTCTCTCAGCTGATAGACAGATTCTCTCAGGCCATCAGAAGATAAGAGAGAACTGAAGGGATCATCATTTACGTCTGTAGATTCAGGAGGTGCTGAGAAAGACTGGAAACTCTACAGAAAACAGAAATCAAAACTCATCAGCTCCACACTAGGGACCTACGCAGGACGGATTTTTCAGTCAAATTTTTCGAACAATGTTGGTGAATGTGACTGTGGAAATCAACAGACATGAACAGTGTGATTCTCATGATCCTGCATCCATTCCTTAAACATTTCTAATATGATGTTCTCCATGATATGAGATGATGATGGACTGGTTTCTGAGAGCAGATGAATCTGCAGGACTTTACCTCTGTCTGATATCTTCTTGAGCTCCTCTTTGCAGAAATCCTCCAGTTTGTCTCTCAGCTGATAGACAGATTCTCTCAGACCATCAGAAGAGAGGAGAGAACTGAAGGGATCATCATTTACGTCTGTAGATTCAGGAGGTGCTGAGAAAGACTGGAAACTCTACAGAAAACAGAAATCAAAACTCATCAGCTCCACACTAGGGACCTACGCAGGACGGATTTTTCAGTCAAATTTTTCAGTTTTTCAGAGCAAACAGCGCTGCCTTGATTATCACTAAAAGCTGACATCTCAGTTCATCGCGATCTCATAAAGCTGTTGAATCTTTCACAATGTCTCTACACTTCGTGTGTTAAAATGAGAGGATCTATGAGCATGCAAATTCCAGCATTGCTGTGAGTGGATTCTAACTTAATCACCTCCGATTGGCCATTGCGTTCCAGAAATCAACAGCTATGTCTGTGATTGGCTACATTGCGCAACACTAAACACATGTTATAAATAGAAACTCTGCCTAACTTTCGCATGTTAATAATTTTAATGTTAATATTAGTTGTTCTTTTGCTTTTGTGCAACGGATAAATAACAATTGATATGTTTTTAGACATTTTATGTTTAGATATTTCTATTTTGCGGGAGTCCCACAAATCATTTTATTCTCCCGCATCCCGCGCACACACACACGAGTCTCTACCCGCCCGTCTCGACTCCACACTTCACCCAATAACCTGCACCAACATCAGATTTGACTGACTCAATCCAGCACTTTCACAGCATCAGCTTCATTCTTCTCATATTCATTAAATCATATTAGAGCTACAGATTCTAGTATTTGCCACTCACACTAAAACTATATGATTTCCAGGTGATCCCAAACATTCATTCACAATCAGTCGTTTTGTTTATATCTTCATGTTCAGTGCGCAAACTTTGAAATGAACATTTCTAGACTAGAGCTTCTAGACCTCTGTTACCTGCAGGAACTGGATTATATATATATATATATATATTAAGGCTGGTAATTTAACACGTTAATTAGATTAATTAATTACGCTGAAAAATAACATGTTAAAATTATTAACGCACTTGCCCGCCCCAGACCTGTGTGGGTCATCTGACATTTCATACAGTTGATTGATGACAAATATGATACAGGGCAACAACTCACTGCGTGATGGAGCCTAGAGAACGTAGTTAGAATGTCCTTAATATTCAAGATATGGGGCAAAAATGCCCATTTGAGTTTTTGTCTCATATTTACATCATATAGTTAAGCAATATCACACGAGCAATAGTAGGCTAAGTGCAAAATCACACGAGTGCAAATGTGAAAGATCTTTCTCTCTCTGCTGGATTCTCTGCTGGAACGTCTTCTGCGTCTCCTTCAGCTGCTTCTGCAGGACAAATGGATTATAGTGAATCTCACAGAAAACTACTGGCTCTAAATCATCATGTGAACAGATGAATCCAGTAAACGTAGGGCTGGACAGTTTAAAGGTCACTTATCTGAACTGATAACCAATGGCTGTAGGCTCAAACTCCAGAAGTGATGATCGGTTACAATCATGGTACATGAATTATCATGAAGCATAAGGATATTATCAGTGTATATATAT
>NW_015506171.1:353114-363673 GCF_001515645.1 Sinocyclocheilus grahami
CAGGGCAACAACTCACTGCGTGATGGAGCCTAGAGAACGTAGTTAGAATGTCCTTAATATTCAAGATATGGGGCAAAAATGCCCATTTGAGTTTTTGTCTCATATTTACATCATATAGTTAAGCAATATCACACGAGCAATAGTAGGCTAAGTGCAAAATCACACGAGTGCAAATGTGATGAGCAACACACAGCGGCATTTCATTTCTTAATGCACGTTTTGAACAAATTGGGTGAACCATTTGATGTGTTGAACCATTGGCCATAGGCGCGTTGGATTTGAAGTGGCACTACACAGAGCGATCGGTGTTTGACATTAAAGGCCCGCGAGAGCGATTCAAAAGCGTAAGGAGCTGTCTGCTCTCTATAGCTCTTGCGGTACTTTGATGTCTACACCGATCGCTCTGATGGTGATGATCCGCTTCAAGTCGAACAAAACTAATTATTCAGTGGACCATTCATAAAGAACCATTTACTTCACTCCTGAATGAATCAGCCGTTTGAACGAATCAAATGAATGAATAAATGACTCGATGACTTAATCATTAAGACATTTACCACCACCTACTGGCAGCTTTAGTTTATTATTTAGAGTATCATTTCATTAAAGAAATAATTTCATATTTCATAGTAACAATAATAAAATTCATAAAATAAATGATTAAAAGTATAGTTCACCTACCCAAAATTTTACCATTTAAAATTTACCATTTACTCACCCTCATGGTCCAAAAGAGTATATGTAATACATTTTATCAAACTAAATATTTCTTGCTGAAGCGACTTTTTGTAAAGTCAGTTTGATGCTTTACACAACAATGACTTTAAATTATGTTTTGGGAGTAATTTCTCAGCCAAATTTGATATTTAATTAGATTAATTAATCGCCACATCATGTAATTAATTAGATTAAAAATTTTAATAACTTACCAGCCCTAATATATATATATATATATATATATACACACAATATTTAATCAGTGTGTAGTTTTAAATACCTGTTTCTCTGTCCTCTGTTCTGCAGCTGATACAATCTCATGGTTTTTATGTTCAATAATTGTACACAGCACACATATACATTTCTGGTCAGTGTGACAGAAAATCTCAAGGAGCTTCTCATGTTTCTGGCAGATCATCTCCTGCAGTCGTCCAGTGGCATCAGTCAAATTGTGTCTCTTTCCTTTAAACCAACTCTCATGTTGTTCAAGGTGATTCTGACAGTAAGAGTTCAGACACACCAGACAGGACTTGACGGCTTTGTATTTTCTTCCAGTACAGACGTCACACTGCACATCTCCAGCTCCAGCATAACAGTCAGCAGGAAGCTTGGTCTTCTTCAGTTTCTCCATCAGTTCAGCCAGCATGGTGTTTCTAGCTAAAGCAGGTCTTGGACTGAAGGTCTGTCTGCACTGAGGGCAGCTGTAGACTCTCATATGATCCTCCTGATCCCAGCAGTCTGTAATACAGCTCTTACAGTAACTATGTCCACACTGGATGGTCACTGGATCCTTCAGGAGATCCAGACACACTGCACACATGAACTCATTCACTGAAATTCTGGCTTCTTCCATTTTACTTCTTGAATACAGAGACACAAACACACAACAACTCAACTATTCTTCAGTTTTGTTTTTCCCTGAACTCACATGATTCCTGTTTCCTGGTTCTGTGTTTGCGTGACGTGTGTAAAACAGGTGTGTCTTAAAGTCTGTAAAGCAGGTTGCTCAGTGAGGAGGACATTTGGCCCTCACAAGTGTAGTTAAACAAGTTCGTACACTCACACAGGTTTCCATCTTTTATGGGTTCATTCCATAGGTGTAATGGGTTTTCTATTATCCAAACTGTATTTTATATTCCTTTACCCTAAACCTACAAACACTACAGGCATTTTTAGATTTTCAAAAAACTTAATTCTTTATGATTTATAAGCTTGTTTCCTCATGGGGACCAAAAAAGGTCACACGGTCAAAGTTTACTGGTGTTACTATACTGGTGGGAGCATTTGGTCCCACCAGTAGTATACATAGGGAATACTTGGTACACACTCTCTCACACTAACTCATGTTCTCTCTCAGTTTCAGTTTTAGGTGCTTTGATGGCATGACAGATATTTGTACATGTGTATTGCCAAAGCATTGCAGCATTGATGTATACATTCAAAACAGTGCAAAATGAGAGTAATGCAAAAAAACAAAGAAAGAAAGAAGAGAGAGAAAAAAACATAACACAAAATATTGGAATTAAAGAATAGAATAAATTCACAAATAAAAGTAATTAAAAAAACAGTAAGAAAGAGTGTGAATAAACAGTGCTGGAGACAGACTGGAGTTGGATCACTCACTGTCCCTCATGTTGACGGACTCGTACTGTGCTGTTAGAACGCAGCAGTCCACACATTCTTCTAGTAAGATGGGCAGTTACTCATAGTTTGATAGAGACTCAAAGTTGTGATGCATATATTTAAATTTATGATGAAGCTTTTCCTGAATTTGTGAGCAGTCGTATGTTTTGGTTACTTGTTGCTTTCTGGTTCTCCTCTGTGCTGTTGTCAGCCCGTCTGTGTGTTTACTGGGCTGTGTGCTAATGTTAGTGTTTGTTAGTAATTTGACTGTGATCAGACAGTGGGATTAGTTCTCTGACAGTAAATGCTCTTGAGAGATGATCTTAAAGTCTGTTATAATATAATCTACAGTACTATTCTCAAGAGGTGAGCAAAAGGTGTATCTTCCTAAAGTGTCCTCTCATATCCTACCGTTGACCATACAGACTCAGACTTCGACAGAGCTGGAGGAGATCTTTCCCACACTTATTGACAATATGGTGATGGTTATTTCTGTGGAGGTGAGAAGAATTATTCATACAGGACAAAAATGTGCTGTCCCCTCAAAATAACTCAACACACAGCCATTAATGTCTAAACCGCTGGCCACAAAAGTGAGTACACCCCTAAGTGAAAATGTCCAAATTGGGCCCAAAGTGTCAATATTTTGTGCGCCCACCATTATTTTCCAGCACTGCCTTAACCCTCTTGGGCATGGAGTTCACCAGAGCTTCACAGGTTGCCACTGGAGTCCTCTTCCACTCCTCCATGACGACATCACAGAGCTGGTGAATGTTAGAGACCTTGCACTCCTCCACCTTCCGTTTGAGGATACCCACACAGATGCTCAATAGGGTTTAGGTCTGGAGACATGCTTGGCCAATCCATCACCTTTACCCTCAGGTGTGTTTGGGGTCGTTACCATGTTGGAATACTGCCCTGCAGCCCAGTCTCCGAAGGGAGGGGATCATGCTCTGCTTCAGTATGTCACAGTACATGTTGGCATTCATGGCTGAGTAATGAGCCTGAAGCTGCCAGTCGGACAAGAAGGAACCCAGCAGCTAACAGATAGTTCAAGCAATATTCAGAGCATTCATGGTTCCCTCAATGAACTGTAGCTCCCCAGTGCCGGTAGCATTCACCAAATTGAAAGCAAATTGAAAGCAGGTCTTGGACTGAAGGTCTGTCTGCATTGAGGGCAACTGTAGACTCTCATCTGATCCTCCTGATCCCAGCAGCCTGTAATACAGCTCTCACAGTAACTGTGTCCACACTGGATGGTCACTGGATCCTTCAAGAGATCCAGACACACTGAACACATGAACTCCTTCTGATTCACTGAAATTCTGTCTTCTTCCATTTTACTTCTTGAATACAGAGACACAAACACACAACAGCTCAACTACACTTCACTTTCTCTTTTCCTGAATGGGTTTAAATACTTTCCTGGTTCTGTGTTTGAGTGATGTGTATAAAACAGGTTTGTTTTCGAGTCTGTAAAGCAGGTTCCTCATTGCTGCTCCTGAAGAGCCTCGTTCCTACTGAGTTTAGTTTCGACACACCCAATTAGAGTTTTATCAAAAAGCTGTAACTTGTCTCTAGAACATACTTATGGCAAAAAAAAAATCCCGTGTCCAGGGATTTTTTTGCCATGCGTTGGTCATAGAGATGCGTACTCATATACAGTATGTGTATGCAGTGCAGAAGCAGCATGGACTCATTGTGCTTTCACACAGAACGCGTTTACAGTCCGCTACTGATCCACAGCTTTGGGGTTTGTTTTCGAGTCTGTAAAGCAGGTTCTTCATTGCTGCTCCTGAAGAGCCTCATTCCTACTGAGTTTAGTTTCAGCGCACCATAATTTAGTTTTGACACACTTGGCTGTTATTAAAGTAAATGCAAAGACTGACTAGTTGATTCAGGTGTGTTTAATTCAGATCAAATTAAAAGATAGTTAACATTACTTATACTTATCGGAGCTGATGAAACCGGAGATTTGCACTAAATCAAATAATCCACACAAGATGAAATCAACGGATGCAAGGAGTATTCGATGAAGCCTGTGTGCATGTTTACTCTAACTGTATAGAGATTTTCACTGTGAAAATGAACAAATATCCTGCAAATTTTTCCGACTTTAAAGCATTACCTACTGCCACATAAAACTCCATATGATCACCTAATTATGAGCTAGCGTGAAAAATAAAAGTTCTATATAAATTCTGATTGGATTATAGGCTATATAGGCTAGAAAGCACACAAAGAGCACTGCCTTTATAATCACTAAAAAGCTGTCCCTCATCTTAGTTCATCGCAATCTCATTAAGTTTTGTTATAATGAGAGGATTCGCGAGCTTGCACTGGACTCAGCACCAGACAAAAATAAACCTTTTGATTCTCTCCAGAGCGTAAACACAAGTATGCATTGGATAGTTTGCCAGATCAGTTTCGCCAATATGATAGTAAATAGATAATATCCTGATTTTTTACATGGGTGCTTAGCCATTCCCAAGCACCCATAGGATGGGCGCCTATGTTCACAGCATGCAAAAATTCAATTCAATTCAAGTTTATTTGTATAGCACTTTTCACAATACAAATCGTTGCAGCAGGTTTACAAGCAGCTGTTAAAGCAGCTTTACAGGAAATTTAAGTTTCTATTTTAAAGTTTCTACGTTATATTTAGTAGAAGCTTGTTGGTTGTGACTGTCAAGTTGATGTCTATAAGGCAGTAATGTACAGTAAAATTCATGCAGTTAATGATATGTTATCAAACAGACGGTGAACACTATTAACTGCTATGATTATATGTTGCGATTAAGCTTATAGCAAAATTTGGTAGTTTTGTGTGTTGTTGGCATCATCTGAGGTCCTCTGAGGGGTTGGCATCATCTCTTCTCAGGTGTTCGGTCATCTCAGGTCTTTGTAAGGACTGGATCCAGACTGAAGCTTGTGTAATTCCTAGTTACCTCGGGATGCCAATCCCATGGCAGAAACAGAAAAGCAAATAGAGACATAATTAGTGTATAGCTGCTGTTCCAACTAGGGCTGTGCGATTAATTGTAATCGAATCGAAATCACGATTTAAGACGTTGCGATTTGCTAATCGCAAAGCCTGCGATGTGGACGCGATATTACTCTGTTCCAGAGCATATGCATGACTGCCAGCCTTGAGTTGCAGTCTTACTTGCCCTGGGCAAGAGTGAGCGCACCTCCGTTCTCCCCAATCAGCACTGCACTAGCCAACTGCGTAAACACCCACCATTAAAAAAGAAAAAAAAACGGAAAGCGGGACGGGAGAGAGACAGAGTGGGATTATGGCGTCTACTGGGTCAGATCGATAGTTAGACAGCCCAAAACAAAAAGGAATTCTGTAATGGTTTAATGGAAACTATAAGAATTTCCGTGATGGTTTCTATTGATTTTTTCAGCAGGGTAATGATACCCATACTGTGCTGCACATTATTGACAATATTGAGCTGAAGCTTGACTTTGCAAATTTAAAATCGCAATTTGATATTTTCCCCCAAATCGCACAGCCCTAGTTCCAACCAAGCAAAAATGATGTGTTCAACACAAGCAAAAGAATGATAATGTGCATTTTATCAGATATAACTGAATTGCAAGGTTATTAGATACTTTATGTGAATTCTTGGCTAAAGAGATGTGTCTTTAATCTAGATCTAAACAGAGAGAGTGTGTCTGAACCCCGAACGTTATCAGGAAGGCTATTCCAGAGTTTGGGGGCCAAATGTGAAAAAGTTCTACCTCCTTTAGTGGACTTTCCTATCCTAGGTACTACCAAGAGTCCAGAGTTTTGCGACCTTAGGGAGTGTGATGGATTGTAGCGTGATAGAAGACTAGTTGTCTTATTTCTACTTAGAAGACTAGTTCTACCTATTTCTACTTTGTATTTTCACTGTAGTTTGTATTTTTGATTGCACTTACTGGTAATTATAATAATTGCCGTCGGCTTAGAAGGAGCCTGTGTTATTTGCATTGCTCCCTTCCTGCACTTAAGTAAGTGCAAACTAGTTTCGATTTGAGCAATTGCCCTGCTATAGGCTATTGGCTATAGGCTATTGGCTGTGCTAATTAGAAGGTGGCCATAGCTGTTTTCACTGTAGTGTCTTAGATTGTGTATTTATTTGATGTCTGTGCACTGATGCGGTCAGTTTGGCCGGGGTGGGGGCACTGGTCTGCTCATTTCTAACAATTGGAAATACTCAACCCACTCTCCCCCATGCAATTATAACTCATTTGAATCTCATGCGATTACTGTAACAGCTCCTATAAAACTCCAGGTTGTGGTAATTTACAGCCCTCCTGGGCAAATTCTAGCCACCTTCCAAGAGGAGCTGGATGGGCTGCTGTCCTCATTCCCGGAGGATGGCAGTCCACTTTTAGTCTTTGGCGACTTCAACATTAATCTGGGCAAGCCTTATGCTACAGACGTCCATTCACTCCTTGCTTCATTTGATCTCAAACAACTTATCACTACAAGCACGCACAAATCAGGCAACCAACTTGACTTAATTTACACACGCAATTGTATTGCAGACAACATTTTGGTAGAACCCCTACATACAGTATCTCTGACCATTTCTTCATTGCATTTAAACTACATTTTGCTAACTGTGTGCCACCAACCCCTATACCGGTTACTTTTACTTTACCCCTCCCATCTTTCCTCTGTACTATCCTCCTATCATCAGTTCTTATTCTGCTGGATCTATCTGCTGCTTTTGACACTGTCAATCATCAGATCCTCCTGTCTGCCCTCTCATCACTGGGCATCACAGGGATTCCACTAAGCTGGTTTCAATCCTATCTCACTGGTAGGCCTTTCAGCGTGGCCTGGGGAGGGGAGGTATCCAAAGCACATCAACTGGTCACTGGGGTTCCTCAGGGATCAGTTCTTGGACCCTCCTCTTCTCCATATACACTACATCACTGGGTCCCATCATACAGGCACATGGCTTCTCCTACCATTGCTATGCTGATGACACGCAGCTCTATCTCTCATTTCAACCAGATGATCCAATGGTAACCCCCACCACACACCCTGTCAAAGACCGAGTTTCTGCTCTTCCCTGCCACTCCAACTATACAGCATAATTTCACCATCCAGCTAGGTTCTTCTACAATTACCCCATCAACTTCGGTCAGAAATCTTGGTGTAATCTTTGATGACCAGCTGACCTTCAAAGACCACATTGCAAAGACTTCTCGATCTTGCAGGTTTGCATTACACAACATCAGAAAGATCAGACCCTTTCTAATGGAGCATGCTGCACAACATCTTGTCCAGGCCCTTGTCATTTCTAGGCTGGACTACTGCAATGCTCTTCTGGCTGGACTTTCATAAAGCACTATCAAACCTCTACAATTTTTTTTCGTATAGCGCTTTTCACGATACAAATCGTTGCAAAGCAACTTTACAGCAAATTAAGTTTCTACAATATTTAGTGGTAGCTTATCAGTGGTGACCGTCAGTTAATGTACATATGGCAGAAATGTACGGAAAAATCAATTAAAGACGTAATCAAACAGACGATGAACACTATTAACAGCAATTATTATATGATGCAATCAAACTTATAGCAAAATGTGGTAGTTCTGTATGTTGTTTCAGGGTTGGCATCATCTGAGGTCCTCTGAGGGGTTGGCATCATCTCTTTTCAGGTGTTCTGGATCCAGACAGACAAATGATTCAGAATGCAGTGGCACGACTGGTATTCAACAAGCCCAAAAGAGCCCATTTTACACCTCTCTTTATCTTCTTGCACTGGCTACCGGTTGCGGCTTGCATCAAGTTCAAGACATTGATGCTTGCATATAGAACAGCCACAGGCTCAGCACCCGCCTACTTCCACTCACTACTACAAATCTACATCCTCTCCAGAAGTCTTGAGAGTACAGAGAGGCTCAAAATCACTTTCCAGAACATTCTCGTTCACCATTCCTGGCTGGTGGAAGGATCTTCCCACCCCTACCCGGAATGCTGAATCCCTGACAATTTTCAAGCGACACCTGAAAACTCATCTCTTTCGGTGCTACTTGACTTCATCATAAATTTAAAAAAAAACACTTTGTCTTTCTCTTTATTTATTCCTTCTCTTTCTAGCTTGTGCTTATTTGAACAATGCTTAAAACTTGGTATTACGAGCACTTCCTGTGTCTGTTTGCCTCTTTAAGAAGAATCGCTTTATGTATTCCCCAATTGTAAGTCGCTTTGGATAAAAGCGTCTGCAAAATGACTAAATGGAAATGTAGTTAGGTACGCAGGAGCTAAACCATTAAGGGCCTTAAAAGTAAGTAATAATATTTTGTAACTGATATGGAACTTAATAGGTAGCCAGAGCAGACATTGTAAAATTGGGGTAATATGATCATATTTTCTTGACCTTGTAAGGACTCTAGCAGCTGCATTTTGGACTACCTGTAGCTTGTATATTAAAGATGCAGGACAACCACCTAGCAGTGCATTACAATAGTCCAGTCTAGAGGTCAGCATAAGAATGGAAACTAATCCCGTATTTTCTAATAATATTACCAAGGAGCAACATGTATATTGAAAATAGCAGAGGGCATAGGACAGATCCTTGTGGCACTCCATATGATCTAAACCATCTTAAAGCCTGCCCTTGAATACCCGTATATTTTTGCATTCGATCTATGAGTATGTCATGATCTATAGTGTCAAATGCAATTCTAAGATCAAGTAAAACTAGCAATGAGATGCAGCCTTAGCCTGACGCAAGAAGTCATTTGTAATTTTAACAAGTGCCGTTTCTGTTCTATGGTGGGGCCTGAAACCTGACTGAAATTCTTCATAGAGATAATTTTTTTGCAGGAAGTAGCACAATTGAGCAGACACAACCTTTTCTGTAATTTTAGACATAAAAGGAAGATTTGAAATGGGTCTGTAATTTGCCAGTTCACTAGGATCTAGTTGTGGTTTCTTAATAAGAGGCTTAATAGTCGCCAGCTTGAATGGTTTTGGAACGTGGCCTAGAGATAGCGACGAGTTAATAATTTTGAGAAGTGGTTCTTCTGCTACAGGTAACAACTCTTTCAGTAATTTAGTAATTTAGGGTATAGGATCTTAAAAACATGTTGTTGGTTTAGATGCAATAATAAGTTTATTTAGCTCTTCTTGTCCTATAGTTGTAAAGCACTGCAGATTTTCTTTGGGTGTGACAAATGAAACTGAATTACTGTAGATTCTACATTTGTTATTGTATTTCTAATGCTACATCAGTATCTACTTTAGATACATCCTGTATCTACTTTATCAGTAAAGAAATTCATAAAGTCATTACTATTAAACTGTGAGGGATTTATTTCGGGTGATGTCTGATTATTTGTTAATCTAGCGAATGTGCTAAATAAAAAACCTTGGATTGTTTTGGTTATTTTCTATAAGTTTGCGGATATGCTCTGCCCTGTCAGCTTTTAGAGCCTGTCTATAGCTGGACATACTGTTTTTCCACGCAGTTCTTAAAAATTCCGAGTTAGTTTTTCTCCATTTGCGCTCAAGAATACAAGTTTCTTTCTTGAGAGAATGGGTATTACTGTTGTACCATGGCACAGTACGTTTTCTCTAACATTTTTTAATTTGATGGGGGCAACAGCTTCTAATGCATTAAAGAATATAGTGCCCATATTGCTAGTCATCTTGCCTAGTTCATGTATATTTATGGGTACACCGAGCAGTTGAGATAAATCAGGCAGGTTATTCGTGAATCTATCTTTGGTGGATGGATGCCTGCGTACCCGGATGATAACTCAGAGCCATATAGTTAATATCAGTAATACGCAGCATGCATGAAACAAGGTGGTGGTGTTTTACGACCCATGGCTCAAGGGAAGCAACAAACAGGACACACGCGAACCAAACGGGTAGCTTTGAGTATAATTTATTCAAAAAGCTACAATCACATAAAAAAAGTAAAGAAAACAACTATGTACTGGAAACATCAGTAATGCCAAGGTGTAATGCGAAATGTATGGATGTGGTGGAATGTAGTGTACTGCGTGTTGGAGTGCAAAAGCAAACACAAGCCAAACAAGTCACAAAACCAATTGCCCAAAACCAGAGCCCCTCCTCTAGCTCAAGCGGAGGCCTCTTTTAAAAGGAGCGTCTGATAGAGAGCAGGTGTCCCAAACGACGGCCAATCAACGTAGTCCATGGACTCCTACAGCCATTCCACAAAGTAACGACAGGGGTCGTCACA
>NW_015506171.1:365249-369529 GCF_001515645.1 Sinocyclocheilus grahami
AATATGATCATATTTTCTTGACCTTGTAAGGACTCTAGCAGCTGCATTTTGGACTACCTGTAGCTTGTATATTAAAGATGCAGGACAACCACCTAGCAGTGCATTACAATAGTCCAGTCTAGAGGTCAGCATAAGAATGGAAACTAATCCCGTATTTTCTAATAATATTACCAAGGAGCAACATGTATATTGAAAATAGCAGAGGGCATAGGACAGATCCTTGTGGCACTCCATATGATCTAAACCATCTTAAAGCCTGCCCTTGAATACCCGTATAGTTTTGCATTCGATCTATGAGTATGTCATGATCTATAGTGTCAAATGCAATTCTAAGATCAAGTAAAACTAGCAATGAGATGCAGCCTTAGCCTGACGCAAGAAGTCATTTGTAATTTTAACAAGTGCCGTTTCTGTTCTATGGTGGGGCCTGAAACCTGACTGAAATTCTTCATAGAGATAATTTTTTTGCAGGAAGTAGCACAATTGAGCAGACACAACCTTTTCTGTAATTTTAGACATAAAAGGAAGATTTGAAATGGGTCTGTAATTTGCCAGTTCACTAGGATCTAGTTGTGGTTTCTTAATAAGAGGCTTAATAGTCGCCAGCTTGAATGGTTTTGGAACGTGGCCTAGAGATAGCGACGAGTTAATAATTTTGAGAAGTGGTTCTTCTGCTACAGGTAACAACTCTTTCAGTAATTTAGTAATTTAGGGTATAGGATCTTAAAAACATGTTGTTGGTTTAGATGCAATAATAAGTTTATTTAGCTCTTCTTGTCCTATAGTTGTAAAGCACTGCAGATTTTCTTTGGGTGTGACAAATGAAACTGAATTACTGTAGATTCTACATTTGTTATTGTATTTCTAATGCTACATCAGTATCTACTTTAGATACATCCTGTATCTACTTTATCAGTAAAGAAATTCATAAAGTCATTACTATTAAACTGTGAGGGATTTATTTCGGGTGATGTCTGATTATTTGTTAATCTAGCGAATGTGCTAAATAAAAAACCTTGGATTGTTTTGGTTATTTTCTATAAGTTTGCGGATATGCTCTGCCCTGTCAGCTTTTAGAGCCTGTCTATAGCTGGACATACTGTTTTTCCACGCAGTTCTTAAAAATTCCGAGTTAGTTTTTCTCCATTTGCGCTCAAGAATACAAGTTTCTTTCTTGAGAGAATGGGTATTACTGTTGTACCATGGCACAGTACGTTTTCTCTAACATTTTTTAATTTGATGGGGGCAACAGCTTCTAATGCATTAAAGAATATAGTGCCCATATTGCTAGTCATCTTGCCTAGTTCATGTATATTTATGGGTACACCGAGCAGTTGAGATAAATCAGGCAGGTTATTCGTGAATCTATCTTTGGTGGATGGATGCCTGCGTACCCGGATGATAACTCAGAGCCATATAGTTAATATCAGTAATACGCAGCATGCATGAAACAAGGTGGTGGTGTTTTACGACCCATGGCTCAAGGGAAGCAACAAACAGGACACACGCGAACCAAACGGGTAGCTTTGAGTATAATTTATTCAAAAAGCTACAATCACATAAAAAAAGTAAAGAAAACAACTATGTACTGGAAACATCAGTAATGCCAAGGTGTAATGCGAAATGTATGGATGTGGTGGAATGTAGTGTACTGCGTGTTGGAGTGCAAAAGCAAACACAAGCCAAACAAGTCACAAAACCAATTGCCCAAAACCAGAGCCCCTCCTCTAGCTCAAGCGGAGGCCTCTTTTAAAAGGAGCGTCTGATAGAGAGCAGGTGTCCCAAACGACGGCCAATCAACGTAGTCCATGGACTCCTACAGCCATTCCACAAAGTAACGACAGGGGTCGTCACAGTGGTCAGTAACATCATCACTTTTGAGTAGGGTTGTGACTGTATGGGATTTTTTTTTTTACCGTGGTGAAGAAGCAACAAATCACGCGGTTTGCCGGTTTTCGCACCCCAACATAATGCAACATAAAAGAGGCTTTTTTCTGATTTGGGTTTTTCAAAGTGCAACATAAAAAGGGAACATCAGGCTATAGTCTGTTCAAGGATATATTCCGCAGCCACCTGCTCCCGCTATATTCACTCTTTGTTCACCCGCTGTCTGCTTAATTTTCTTCCTGACCCGACCGTTCCCGATAAATGTATCTCGTTTCCAGAATCTCACATTTAAATTTCCACTACTGAAAGAGAGAGAGAACAAAAATGTAGTCTGCACAAAAATTTTATTTGTCATTTCATTCGTCTTGTCCAGAATCAAATTAGTTTTACATTTTGCTGTCATAATAATAGGAAAAAGTGTCGCAGAGAAAAAAATTATATATATAGGTTGTTCAAAAATTTTTGCCTATTTGTTACTTTGATTTGTCTTGTCAGAATACAAAATTCGTTTAACATTTTGCTGTCAACTCAACACAGTAGGAAAAGTGTCGCAGGGAAAGAAAAAAAATACGACATCTGTCATTTAAAATTATAAGTAAAATAGGAACAAAACCGTTGGCTTGTAGCCACTGCGAAATGAAATCACTTTTTAACCGAATAATTTAACATCCCTGAGAAGAATGTACCGAGTCAGACTTGCCTGACGTGGGTTTCTTAGCAGTAAACTGACCATTTTCCAGTCCCAAGTTGAACGTCCTTCAAGGACAGCGCATCCACACTTTGCTTTGCCATTCTTATTCTGCTCTGTCACTCATCAACAACCTGCCTGTTCTGTCTGAGGGCCATATATTCACCGCCGGTACCGCTCTGAGGACCATTATGCACATGCTGCGCGCACTGACCATTTTCCAGTCCCAAGTTGAACGTCCTTCAAGGACAGCGCATCCACACTTTGCTTTGCCATTCTTATTCTGCTCTGTCACTCATCAACAACCTGCCTGTTCTGTCTGAGGGCCATATATTCACCGCCGGTACAGCCTGCTCTGAGGACAGATTGATCCCACAAATAAAATAAATGACACAGAAAGCACTGGTCCATGCATGCAGCGCGTGCATAACAGTCCTGAGCGCAGGCTGTACCGGTGATCGATAAGAGTGAGTAAAGCACAGATATGCTGTTCTGAAAGGACGTCGGGAATGGGATATTGTTAGACTGCCCGCTGGAGTTACTGACCGCTACCGTGTTTTATTCGGAAATTGAATCCTGCGTCGCAAGAAATCTGGTCATCAAATGAGCCGCGGGAATGCAGACCTCTAGCTTCCTCCTGCAAATACCTTGCAAAAAAAGTACGGTGATGACCTCAACACCGCGGTCGGCATCTCATTACCGCGGTTATGCGGTTATCGCCACAGCCCTAACTTTGAGGTACAATATCTATATCAGTAAGATCAATTCCATGTGATATAATTAAATCTAGTGTATGATTAAAACGATGAGTGGGTCTGGTTATGTATTGTATGTCTCTAAAAGAGTTTATTAAGTCTGTAAACACAAGTCCTAACGCATAATTTTTATTATCAACGTGAATGTTAATGTCTCAGACAATTAGCGCTTTATCAACAGTAACCAATAGGTCTGAGAGGAAATCTGCAAATTATTTTAGGAAATCTGTATACGGCCCTGGTGGTCTATACACAGTAGCCAGAGCAAGAGATAGGAGAGATTTATTTTGCATATCTGACAGTGTAACATTAAGCAGAAGTATTTCAAATGAGTTAAACCTGTATCCTGTTATCCGAGTAACATTGAGAATATCACTATATATTGCTGCAACACCGCCACCGCAACCAGTCTGCATGTTATAAGTCATGCTTATAACAGTAGCTTGGTGGAGTAGACTCATGTAGACCAATATAATCATTTGGTTTTAGCCAGGTTTCAGTCAAGCAGAATACATCAAAACTATTTTCTGTGATCATTTCATTTACAATAACTGCTTTGGGTGCAAGTGATCTAATGTTTAAGAGCCCAAGCTTTAAAAATGTTTTTTGTTCATTTATTTAGCATTTTTCCAGTTTAATCATGATCAGATTTTAACAAGATCCTGCATTCGTGCGTAGCGTCCTGGAGATGTTGTCCGGCAGGATTTCTGCTCTGATGCAGGCCTCCTATTCCGCTCCGGTGCAGGCCATCAGTGCAAAAAAGCCTAGGACGCTCCCAGAAAAGATTCCAGTTATTAACAAAGAGCAGTTTCAGTTTTTTACACAAAGACAATAACCATTCGTTTAAAGCAAAAAGTCTACTGAATCTTTCGTGTCCTCGTCGATACGTGGGAAGCGGTCCTGACACGATGATCGTCATCGCGGGCGATGTGCTGCGCACCGTCTCGATC
>NW_015506171.1:369590-373900 GCF_001515645.1 Sinocyclocheilus grahami
CTAACGTAGCACGGACATGCCGGACGATGGAGTCTCCGACGATCACAGCGTCGCGTTCCGTCTCGCGGGGTGAGGGAAGCGGTTCCGGGTGGAGATCTCGAAGACCGGGGCCTGGCTCACGTCTTCCACTGCGGGTGCACCCAGGGTCCGTGGTGTCCCGGTGCCGGAGGGAAGGATACCTGGGAAGATCGCGTCCTGGGTGCACCGGGCCTGTGCAGAGAAACACACGGAGTAGAGGTGGTGGGAGTGTTAGTATTGCGCTGTATACCTACCCCAGACTTGTGAGCACCAGCCCCGGATGTTTCCAGTGCGGCTCTACGCTCTCTCAGCTGGGCCTGCTTCTCTAGCAGCTTGTGGATCTGCTTTTCTCTGACACACTTGTTGGCTTTCCATGTTTTACGGGAAATCTCCATAGGCGTAATGGTTTTTCTACTGTCCAAACTGTATTTTCTGTCCCCTAACCCTAAATCTACCTCTCACACAAAACTACAGGCATTTTAACATTTTCAAAAAACTTCATTCTGGATAACATTCTTGTTTCCTCAAGGTGACCAAAAAATGTAAAAATTTTGCCACAAGGTGAAAATTTGCTGGTATTACTATCCTTGTGGGGACATTTGGTCCTCATAATGTAGGGAATACCAGGTACACACACCCACACACACACATATGCTCTCTGAGGAAATCATGGCTCGTCTCGGCGGTTCGGCTCATTGAGTCTGACGGCTGTAATTACAGTGTGTGTTTAATTGAGTCCTTCTCTTTACAAACTTCAGACTTATTCAGACTACTGCAGGAGTTTATTACGCACACACACACTTTTGTGTAATAAACCAATGTGAATGAAGTGTGTGTCCAGCAGAGTAATATATTCCTTTGAGATCAATCAGACTCTGTCTTTGCTCTGCCCTTCAGCTGTTTTCTCTGTGAAGGAATGAGTGTTTTCTCTCTGTGTGTTTGTGCAGGTTTTGGGGACGCCGTCAGAGGAGACGTGGCCAGGTGTTCACTCTCTGCCGCACTTCAAACCAGGTAAATGTCCTGTTCATCTGACTGTAAATGACACATGCTGGCGTGCCCTTGAGATGGCATGCCATACATCCCTCATCCGCCCAGAGGCATGACTCATGCCAGCAGACGAGTTCTGGGAGCTCATAAACACACACACACACACACACACACACACAGATCTCACTTGACAACAAGCAAACAACACACATATGAGCACTAAACACTGTAAAAGAAACCATTGCTACTTCTGCAAGTATTTTTTGCAAGTACTTTGATTAATTGCACAAAAATGTCAGTTTGACTTCACTCATGCATTTTATTGCACATCATGTGAGATGAAGCAACTTAAATATCATTCTGTTCAAGTTTGATATCAGGGACATGAAGCATCACTGATTCTCTTGAATGATTGTCATTGATGGCAAATCTGACGTATTTTGAGATGCAAAAATTGCCTTAAACACAAGACTATTGTTTGGCTTCGGAATGGTGTGAGCTGAGATTACTGCACTTTTTTTGTTAAATTAGCCATATGTCAACAGCCAGAAAAACTACATTTTCACCATTTTTTTAAAAGTATAAAATCCGGCAAATATTGTTTGAACAAAGCCTTCTGTAAAAGTCTTCTGAATATAGATGGGAATAAAACTGTAAAGTTTGCTGTATATAAAGTGCTGCTGTAGTGGAGAAAGAAACTCACAACCTTTAAAGATATGTAGTGTAATTGAAATCTACAGGCACAAATAGATAAAGGGTAATGAAATAAACGCTTAAACATGTATTTTGTCTGTTTTCTCTGTACTAGTCATGTTATGAAAATCCAAGTAGCCCAAAATCGTAGTGCATGGAAAGAGCAGCGCGTAATAGCAGTGGTGTAGTTCAGTGCTGTAGCAGCGGAGGGCAGCGTTTACTGTACTTTTGCATTACGAGCAGCTGAGATGGCTGTTTAATGTCATATAATACTGTATGAGAGCAGATCGGTGTTTTCTGCCATGTAAAAATGCTGTTCCAGTGTGCTGTTAATGAACACTCGCTGCTGATGAAGTGTTAAGAGATCGGTTGTGGGATGTTCAATTGCAGGTCATGGATTTGTTGGGTTTTAAATAAGGTGCATTGATTGGAAATGTGATCTGTGTGTGTGTGTGTGTGTGTGTGTGTGACTGTGTGACTGTGTGTGTGTGTCTGTGTGTGTGTGTGTGTGTGTGTGTGTGTGTGTGTTTGAAGTGTTCAATGTACCTGCTTTCAAACAATCGTCACACTCGTTTATGACATAGGCACATCATCATAGATGCTGCGTAATAATGCTGAACGTTCCCAATCCCAAGAGAAGCACAGAGAGACTGTTTCTCTCGCTCTCGTCTCTCACACAGCGGAAGTATTTATACACACCAAAACTAAGATAAATCACAGATCAACACAGCCATTCATCAGCTGCTCTTCATCACTTCATCATCATTTGATGAATTACTGCAGCCTTTATTATTAGAAATGATCAAAAGTCAACTTTTTATTTGTTTTCCTGGATAGCAATGAGATTAAATGAGTGCTACTGATGACTTTTTCTTAGATCACCTACGTCTCAGTTGTTACACCTGAGAAAATGACTGAAATAATCTCAAACGCATCTTCTCAAGAGTTTCTACTTACCAGAAGTTTGGAGTTGGTCAAATCTTTTATTGTTTCGAAATAAGACTGTTCTGCTCACCAAGGCTGCATTTATTTGAACAAAAAATTGTGAAATATGATTATATTTTAAAATATATTTTTTTCTGTGTGAATATATTGTAAAATGCAATTGATTGCTGTGATCAAAGTATCATTACTCCAGTCTGCCATGTGATTCTTCAGAAATCATTGAAACGTTGCTCAAGAAACATTTCTGATTATTAGCAATGTTGAAAACATTTGTGCTGACGAATGTTTTTCACAGGATTCACAGATAAATAGAAAGTTAAAAAAGAACAGCATTTATTTAAAATAGAAATCTTTTCTAACATTATAAATGTCTTTACTGTCATTTTGTTCGATGTAAAGCATCTTTGATGATTTAAAGTTTTAATTTCATAAAAAAATTAATAATTTAAATGTAAATTGCACCATGTCCTGAATAAGAAAACAATCAAAACTGTTGAATCAAATTCAACTTTTTATTTGTTTTCCTGGATAGCAATGAGATTAAATGAGTGCTACTGATGACTTTTTCTTAAATCACCTACGTCTCAGTTGTTACACCTGAGAAAATGACTGAAATAATCTCAAACGCATCTTCTCAAGAGTTTCTACTTACCAGAAGTTTGGAGTTGGTAAAATCTTTTATTGTTTGGAATAAGACTGTTCTGCTCACCAAGGCTGCATTTATTTGAACAAAAAATTGTGAAATATATTTAAAATATATTTTTTTCTGTGTGAATATATTGTAAAATGCAATTGATTGCTGTGATCAAAGTATCATTATTCCAGTCTGCCATATGATTCTTCAGAAATCATTGAAACTTTGCTCAAGAAACATTTCTGATTATTAGCAATGTTGAAAACAGTTGTGCTGACGAATGTTTTTCACAGGATTCACAGATAAGAAAGTTAAAAAAGAACAGCATTTATTTAAAATAGAAATCTTTTCTAACATTATAAATGTCTTTACTGTCATTTTGTTCGATGTAATGCATCTTTGATGATTTAAAGTTTTAATTTCATAAAAAAATAAATAATTTGTAAATTGCACCATGTCCTGAATAAGAAAACAATCAAAACTGTTGAATCAAATGACATCTTATGTGAAACATAATCTTGAGAAGATATTATTAAAATTAAAATTAAGTAAAAAATGTAGAACTAGCATGACCTTTGTCTTTTCTTATAATCAGCTGAAGTTTTGTGAGTTTCTGCAGTCTCAGATCTCATTCGATTAACCCTCATCTGAACTGAAGAAACACCAGCAGCTGCACGAATGGGAGCTTCAGCTTCGCTCAGATGCAAACTCAAGCCTGTAGATTTTAGCGTCTAATCACACTGACGCTCGTATACAAGCTCGATTCACACACACATTATGTTAAAGTGCTGAAAGCACCGCTGGTGGACAGAAACTCGGAGAAACTTCATGTTTCTTTAATGTGTTAATGCAGCAGAGGCCTAATTATCCACATGCATTTGGAGTCTTTACATGATGTGTTTTCTGAGCGGCACGAGTGTGTGTGTGTGTGTGTGCGTGTGTGAGTGAGTGAATGTGTGTGCGTGTGCGCGTGCGTGAGTGTGTGTGTGTGTGCGCATGCGTGAGTGTGTGTGCGTGAGTGAGTGAGTGAGTG
>NW_015506171.1:373995-384390 GCF_001515645.1 Sinocyclocheilus grahami
GTGTGAGTGCGTGCGTGCGTGTGTTTATGTGAGCTTCTGTAAGTGTGTTTGTGTCCCTCTTTGTCGTTGCGGTTTAGAGGACGTTTGTGGGTGAAAACTTGCTTTGCATTTTCCATTCCAAAAAAGTCAACAAACATTTTTCCAGCCACACGTCAGCGGGAGTGAAGCTGACAGAGAGCCTGAGCTGTGTGTGTGTGTGTGTGTGTGATGCTCTTGGCACTGTACTCATGTGTGTTTATATCTGTGTGTGTTGGCAGGCTGGGTTATGTAGATCATGCTGAAGAACTGGCTTCCAGATTTCTCCAGTGCTTCCCAAAGAACCGTCTCTCGGCCCAGGCGGCGCTTCATCACGAGTACTTCAGCCATCTGCCCCCGAGACTCTGGGAGCTGCCTGACAGTCAGTGAACACACATCACACCACTGCCTCACAGTCACATACTGCCACACTGACCATACGGCATAATGACATATTACCATATTTTCATATCATGTATGATGCTGTTTTTGCAGTATGCATGCATGGAATGCCATACATGTATCCCATGATGCAATGCAGTACACTTGACCTTCCATTTCCAGTATGATTAATGAACTGGAAGTAATATCAACCAATATCCTTTGTGATTCGTTGTTTATTTAAAAACCCCAAAAATATGATTCCACAAAATTTGAACAAAAATTCAAAATTATTTGACATCTGTCTGCCTTCTATTTATATACAGTACATAATTTAGTTTCAATACATTTGAAAAATTATGCTTTATTTATTTAGTTATTTATTTATTATTCATTCATTTTATGTTCTTAAATTATTTTGCTTTAAGACTTACATCTTTATTTTTCATTTTAATTAATTTATAATATGTACTTATCAAACCTTTACTTATTTCTTTATTTATGTTCTTTATTTTACGAGAATACTGTTGTCTGTATTTCTCCTATCTACTGTTATGCCTGTTTTCACCATTAAATATCAATTTCATATTATTTTCACTCCATTTTAATATCAAATTTATGTATTTATTTGTTTAGTTAGTTATTCATTCATGTTATGTACTTTATTTTAATTTAAGACTTTTGCCTTTATTTCTTCTATTCATTATTATGCATGCATAAAGCATTAAATAATCAATTTCGTATTATTTTCACTCCATACAATAAATCGGCATTTATTTATTTATTTTACGTTTATTTCTCCTTTTCATTATCATGACTGTTTAAAGCCCATTAAATACCCATTGTGTGTGAAATGTGGTATTAATTTGAACTTTCTCTTGCATGTTGCACACTTTCACATACTGGCCTTTTTAAAATGCAATGTACAGTGTATGCTACACAGTATGCCGTTTCATTATTATATCTGTTTAAAGCACTTTAAATAAGCATTGTGTACGTGATGTGTTTTTAAATGAATTTCTGTTTAAATCAGTAGTCAGTGTACAGTGTGTACTGTGCAGTATGCAGTAGTATTCCATTCTGAACACAGTTTCAGTGTCCTTCCTTCACTGTCAGCGTCTCCTGCCCTCCTTCACCAGTGTTTTACTCTCTCTGTCTCTGTCTCAGTGTTTCACATGCATCGTGTCTCACAGACGTGTGTCTGGAGCTGAATACCAAACACTGCTCAATTTGAGCTCATTGTGGTGATGCTGATGCTCAGATGCTAATTCACACAGATTCATGTGTCACGCTTCACTTTTCTCTGGAGACCAGCACACTGACACGCTTTTCCTGATTTACCAAACCCAAATACTCTGGAATTGGTTACTGTCAGCAGTGAGGAACTCTTGATTCTGATTGGTCGATGCAGAGTTTTCAAATTGTTACAAAGTTTCAAATGAGCAGCATTTCAAAGAGTCCTGCAGAGAGAAAAGAACAGAAACTGGTCAAACAAATCTGATGAAAAAGAGTAAAAAAATCCGTGTTTGTGATGATATTAAGCATAATGAAAAACTGAAGATAAATACTGAAGGTGTGAAGACACATGACATAAATTTAATGCATGCTACACAGTATTTAGTGCATACTAATGATTAAAAACAGTACGTAGTCAACATTTGAGCAGATGTTTGCTACATAGTCAGCATGTGACCATGCAAATTGCATATTGTTTGGCCGTCCAATCAAATAATGATTCAAAAATCAAAGAAACTTCTGTTTTCAGATATTTTTGTGAATGCATGTGCATACTGGAGATTTACTGTAGAAACACTGTACACCTTCTGTGTTTCGTCATTCTTTGATGCATTTACTTCCAAATCTTACAATTCTGACTTTTTTCCTAAGAAATCTAAATTTATGTCCCACAATTTTTTCCCCTTGGAATTGTGCATTTATTTCTTACACATTTTTTCTCTGAATTCTGAGTTTATATTGTGCAATTATGAATTTTTTCCCTCGTAATTCTGAGCTTATATCTCGCAATTATGATTTTTCTTTTCACAATTATTTCTACAATTATTTCTTAAGTTTTCCTAAGGACTAAGTTTTCCCAAAGATTTTTTTCCTAAGAAATCTAAATTTAAATTTCGCAAATTGTCTGGAGTTTAGATCTTGCAATTTGGACTTTTTCTCTCGCAATTCTAATTTTTTTTCTCTATATTCTGGGTTTGCTTCTCGCAATTTGTTTCCGGAATTAAAAAAAATTTAATTAATTAAAAAAGGGTAATTGTGACTATTTATATCACAGTTCTGACTTTTTTTTCGCACATATTACGATTTTATGCATTGAAATTTTTTTTTCTCTAATTTCTGACTTTGTCTTATAGTTCTTTTCCCGCACAGAAGCAACTAATCTCACTATTCAGGCTTTTTTGTGCAATTGCATGTTTCTATCTTACTTTTTTAGACTTTTTAAGAGTTAATATCTCACAATTCTGACTGTTTTTGAATTGAAAAATCTGAATTGTGAGTAGGGATGGGTACCGAGAACCGGTATTTTTTTGGACCGATACCGGACTACCGATAAGCTTCAGGACAAACGATACTGTTATCGATATTTGCGTAGTTTTATCTCCGTATACTTCAATGTTAATGGCGAATTAGAAGCTGCTGCTTGTCATTTTCTTTCACTGAATGATGTGTCCGATGTTTGCTCAACATGCGTGTGATATCCACGGTGTGTGTTTGCGTGCAATCAGTGGCGGCAAGAATGAAACGTTCAGAAGTGTGGGCTCACATTACAAAACTAAGCGACACCAGTGTCAGATGCAATATGTGCTGTAGTGTAATAGTGAACAAAGGAGGCAACACTAGTAATGTAATGAAACATTTACTAACAAAACACATCTACCTCTAGCAATGCGCTGTATTATGTCTCGCGGCTCCAACTCTAACTGCAACTCGCGAGACACATTCACATCAAATGTTGATTCAGAGTTACACTCACGAGACACTGCACTTATTCGCAATCACAATAGTACATTATTTGCATGTGCTTTAAAGCCTTGTCGGTTAAACATTTCATTCTAACATGTCCTTATTCAGAGCGCGTACAACCGAAGTATGCATACACTAAAAGGCCAGTCAAACAGCACCTGATTACTTATCGTTAATGTCTGATTGCACTAATACTGTCAGAAACACACAAGGTTTACATATAAACACAGTTGGTTACTGTATGTCTAAAGTGAAAGTAAACAGTTGAGAGAGAAACGGATGCGTGCAGCTCTTAAAGGGACAGTACTAAACATGCTGCCACTTGTCATTAAAGGGATAGTTCACCCAAAAATTAAATTTTTTTGTCATTATTTACTCACTGTAATGCTAATGTTAATACAAACCTGTATTAATTTCTTTCTTGTGCTGAACACAAAAGAAGATATTTTGAAGAATGTGGGAAACCAAACAGCTGGTCCACACTGACTTTGATAGTAGGAAAAAACGATGAAAGTCACTGGGGACCAGCAACTGTTTTGTGTTCAACAGAAGAAAGAAACTCATTCAGGTTTAAAACTACTTGAGAGTGAGTAAACGATGACACAATTTTCATTTTTGGGTGAACTATTCCTTTAATGTTAATAAAATAAAACACAAAGAGAAAAATATCTCCGTTCTCTTGACTGAAGAACTTTAAAACAGTTGCTAAAGTAATAATAACTTGAAATTTTCAATAACTTTTCACATATCTTTTTGCACCAAATAGTATCGATAAGTACCGATATCGGTATCAGTATCGATCAAATGTAAACGATACTCATCCCTAATTGTGAGATAGAAAGTTACAATGACCTTTTTTATTGTTTCATTCTGTGGTGGAAACAAGCTCTCACAGAAACATGATGATTCAGGTCATTCAGGCTGGTTTTGGTTTTCAGAGCAGCTCAAGGCCTTCTGTCGTGTCTAATATGACACATATCTATAATCCAGACGTCAGACCCCCATAGAGGACGCTGACGGCCGCTGATCTGCTGTAAGGCCTCCATTAGCAGGCAACACAGCTGTAGCGCAGACACGTTTCGCTCTGCACATCAGAAAACAGGCGTCTGCGTTAGACAAGCGTCAGGCGAGTTGTTTGAATGCGAGAATGAGGTTTTTAATTTGCCAGATTAGGAGCGGCAGCTGAATTAATCCTGTTATCAGCTCACAGCAGGCCGTGTGGGAAGGAGGAGGGAGGAGGGGGCGGGGCTCCGGCGAGGAGGCGGAGCTCTGACACACACACACACACACAGCGCAGAGCCGCTTTTGAAGCAGAAGAATGAAGGGAAATTAATTCTGTTGTTTCATATACGCTTACAGTTCTATCACAAAAGAGAGCGGCTGCTGCTGGGGAGGACGCACCGTAATTAACATTTCAGCTCAGGCTTTGATTGATACGGCAAACGCAGCAGGATTTATGACATTTATTAAATTTTATTTAATGCAAGTGCTGATGTGTTTATTTATTATGGTTTTATGTCTTTATTAGAGCTGTTTGTTAAGTCAAGCATCATTTTTACTGTTGGTCATATTTCTTGGTAAAAAACCACTTAGCAAACATATAGAACAGCTATAGCTAAATATTAGTTCATATATTTTTCTTCTACATACTCAACATCTCTCTCTATATTTATTTTATGTATTATTTTCTATTATGTTTATATTCAGTATATTTATTTTCTATGATATAATATAGAAATATATATATATATACACACACAGTATGAGTACAATGTGTCGTGTGTGTTTATATTTATATAAAGTGTATTAATTAATATATTTATCTCTCTATCTATAATTTTTTATATTTTGTATATATTATTTATATTTGTATATTGTGCACACACACATACAGTATATATCATTTATTTTTATATTTTTCTTAAAAAATACTCTGCATCCCTTTATATATTTATAAAAAAAATGTTTTTAATAATAAAAAAATACTAAGCCCCATATGAATTTTTTATAATAATGTGAACTTGAAATTTGATTCTATAGACAACATATATCAAGTACTAATCTAATGTATTATTTGAAATCCATACAGAAAAAAAAAGGGGGGGGGGACATTCATTGTTCATTATTATTCGAGTTTTGTTTTGAAAATATTATAAAAGTGCATCATATATTTCTGGAATTCTGAATTGCATAGTTATAGATGTATTCATTTTCAACTGTATTTTTCTTGTCATCATCATAATTGAATTGTTTTCTCTCCTTGTCTTTCACATGATGATGATGAAGAGTTTTTCATGAAGACTGACAGACTGAACGTGTCCTTGTTTTTCAGTGTCTTCAATCTTCAGCGTTCCCACCGTTAAGCTACAGCCGGAGTCTGGCGACAGCGTCCAGGTGTGCAGTAAGAGTCACGGCAAAGCCACGTCAAACAGCAAACACTGACCCGGAGCCAAACAGGTACGACACGTCTGACAGTCTGTGGCACCAGTGTCTGCTTTACAGTCAACATTTCTACAGGTGTTCTTTATTTTGCTTTTTAATCAATTTAATCAGATTTTGTTGTGTAAAATTACATTTTTGTAGTCCAATCAAAAAATGAATCAAGAACCAATGTTTTGAGAAAGAAATTATTATTTTTTTTTTTTCAAGTGAATTTTAAGTACATGTACACATGTATGTTTTGAAAGAAGTCTCTTTATGGCTGCATTTATTTGATTAAAAATACAGTAAAAATTGTGAAATAGTATTATCATTTAAAATAAGTGGTTTCTATGTGAATATCTGTTAAAGTGTAATGTATTTCTGTGATGCGCAGCTGTATTTTCAGCATCATTCCTCCAGTCTTCAGTGTCACATGATCTTCAGAAATCAGTATAATATGCTGCTCAAGAAACATTTCTGATTTTTATCAATATTGAAAACAGTTATGGAATATATTTTGATCAAATAAATGCATAAATATAGTCTTTTCTTTCAAATAAGCATATTATACTGATTTCTGAAGGATCATGTGACACTGAAGACTGGAGTAATGATGCTGAAAATACAGCTGCACATCACAGAAATAAATTGCACTTTAAAATATATTCACATAGAACCCACTTATTTTAAATGATAATTCTATTTCACAATTTTTACTGTATTTTTAATCAAATAAATGCAGTCTTGGTGAGCAGAAGAGACTCATTAAAAAATTGTAATTAGGCCGGCTATTCCAGACTTTAACCAGCAGTGTACGTGTGAAAAGTGTTGACTTTCAGTGTATATGTGTTCATTTCTATTGCTATTATTAAATATTGCGTTGGCCCATATCACATATACATTGAGTTAATATTAACAGTCATCCGCTGCGTTCTTGGTAATTGATAAAGCAATGCACTAGTCTGCAGCATGACTGGATTCACTCCTGCAGCTCAGGTCAGGGTTTCATTGTCCAGAAAGACGTTGTATTTGCATGTAATATGTGGTGTGGACGAGCACATCTCCTGCGGCTGGATGAAGCTCATAATGGAGGGAAAGAGGCTGTGGTTCTGCAGGGATTAGCAGCCCAATTACAGGCAGGTGCGGCGGGAGATTTACGTCTGAACCGCAGGGAGCCGCAGACCTCTGAACCCCAAACACACAGAACTCGTCGTTTCAGAGCTTCACACGAACCAGAGGCCTGCGCTTCACATGCTTTGGTTGCAGCTGATGGTCAAAAGTTTGGAATAATTCTAATTTTTTAATGTTTCTGAAAGAAGTCCCTACTGCTCACCAAAGCTGCATTTATTTAATCAAAAATACAGTAAAAACAGTGAAAAATTATTAAAATTTTAAACAGCTGTTTTCTATGTGAATATCTGTTAAACTGTAATGTATTTCTGTGATGCGCAGCTGTATTTTCAGCATCATTACTCCATCTTACTTTTATGTAAGAAATATGTATCTTTTGTAACATAAATGTCTGTCACTTTTGATCAATTTAAAGCTGAATAAAAGTATTATTATAATTTTTTTTTTTTTTTGAAGAGTAGCTTATCACGGTTTCCACAAAAATATTGTGCAGCACGACTGTTTTCAACATTGATAATAATCAGAAATGTTTCTCGAGCAGCAGATCAGCATATTATACTGATTTCTGAAGATCATGTGACACTGAAGACTGGAGGAATGATGCTGAAAATACAGCTGCACATCACAGGAATAAATTACAGTTTAACAGAGATTCACATAGGAAACAGCGGTTTTACATTAGAATAATATTTTACTATTTTTACTGTATTTTTAATCAAATAGATGCAGCCTCGGTGAGCAGAAGAGACTTCTCTCAAAAAAATGTAAAAATCTTACTTATTTAAAACTTCTGACTGGTGGTGTAATGGTGTAAAGCGTTTCACTGGATACATATTAAATATGCATGATATATTTTCTCAGATTGTAATTTACCTTTTAATTGTTCAATACGTTTCCTGTCATTAGGCTGGTTAAAAATCATAGTTTCCACTTAAAACAAGTTCTCTCAGCAGTGATCGGCTCTTTAACACGTTCATGAAGTGCAGCAATGAAAGTGAAGTGTTTTTCTTGTCAGCATGCAGATGTGTGTGTGTGTGTGTGTGTGTGTGATAGAGGCGTCGTGCTGCTCAGAAGGGAAGTCGCCCGCTGCGAGAGCGTGTCCTTCCCTCCACTGCATTCATATTGAAATCACAGGCTTTATGTTCGGCCGTCTCAACCTGACAGGCTCCTGGAGCTCCGAGACGCTCCTCTAATCCACACACGTCTGATTGAGCAGCGATGCACGCAGAGACACTCCAGACTCAGTGTTTTCATGCTCATCTCACACACATTAGATGGAAGAGGCTCTAAGAAGTATTTTGACACTAAAGTCTGAATTTCATTGTATTACATGCACAATATCAAAGAAACTGGGAATTATTTTGAGTTAATTTTTCCATTTTTGAGTTGGAAAATGTATATATATATAGATATTTAAAATGAAGACAAATATTTTGAGCATATTTTAGAACCATTTACAATTTTTACACTATTACTTGATTTTACTCTTAAAAATGTCTAAATGTCATTCTATTACTTGTAAAATATTCAAACAAATTTCAAATTTCAAGCAAAACATTTAATGAAAAATATATTTTTAGCCTATTTTAGGAGCATTAAAAAAAATTGCTCCTTATTTTCTTTATGCAAAATATAATGGGTTTAATTTTGTGGAAAAGGTCAGCCTTAAAAAGAATCGTATTATAGTAAATACAAAATATCAAAGCAAGCAGTATTTTTTAATTATTTATTTTTTTAGTTTTCAAATGTCAAGCAAAACATTTAAAGAAAAGATGTTTGTTTGAAGTAAAAGGATAGATATAGTTTAAAATGAAGATGAGCCTATTTTAGGACAATTTCATTTTTTTTAATGCAACATATACCTTCTTTATAACTTCTTATGGGAAAAGTGTTTTATTTTATTTCAGTTTTCAAATTTCAAACAGAATATGTAATGAAAACGTATGTTTAGAGTAAAAAATATACATACTTTAAAATAACATAAAAAATATTTAGAACCTATTTTTAGAAGCATTTACAATTTTTAGTCTTCATGACTTGTTTCCTTAGATTTTGGGGTTCAGTATGATCTGGATGTGTTTTTGACAGGCTTGACTCGAGGTTCCCAGCACGTTTCTGTGCCGCTGTATGTTTGTGAGAGGAGAAGAGTCCAGCAAGAGCTGTTTCTCAGGAAATCCCCAGCAGGTCTTTGAGCCGCTGTTGAGCAGAGATGAAGCTTCAGCCGTCACAGACTGAACGACACGCCTCTCTCACACATACAACACAATACCGTCCGAGACGAGGGTCAGCGGATCAAATCGGGGTCAGAAAAGATAGAAAAAGACTGGATGATCTATAGGTCTCTCTTTCTTTGTAGACCGAAAAGCCGTAGTTAATGTTAAAAGTGTGTAGTTTAGTGAACGCTGTGCTGTGTGGAGAGGTAGATGTATTCATAAAGTTGAAGTTTCTGAGAGTTCTGGCAGTCGTGCTGCTGATGCAAGAAGCCACCAATCAGCTGCAATGGCTTTGCATGTCATTAGCATAAATTAAGAGCCCAAAGGTGATTGATATGGATTGTGTTGAGCGCAGAGTCTGTTTTGGACAGACTGTCTTTGTTACTGGATGACTGTACATTATTCATGTGGTGTCATCAGTGTTATGACTGTGTGTGTGCCGTGTGTGTAAAGTCTTTACGCTGCACTAGATGTGTTTGTGTGGATGTGAGTGGACACGGCTGATTTACAGCGTTTACGTGGAAGAATGCATTTGATTTATAAAGTATTATACAAAATGGGTTTATTTACAAATTGAATAATAAAATGTTATATATAGGTATAAATATAAAATGTGTATTATATTGTATATTTTACATATTTGAATTTAATATCATATGAATTTTAAATTATAATATATTATACATTAAAATAAAAAATATATATAATATAACATTGAGCAGAGTTTTTTATTTATTTATTATGTTATGTTAATTTTAATGGATTATTTAATTTAAATATAATGTATATTATATATTTAAAATTTAATTTAAAATAACTTTAATATCAGAAAATAGAACATAATATTAGCTCTATATTTATATATATATATATATATAATTTTATAGTGTTTATGTATACATATTTTTAAATATCATATTTTATAATATAATTTAAATATATAATATTTTAAAATATAATATTAGCATTGAATGGTGTTTAAATGTATTATATTTATATTTATTATTTTTAAATATAATTATTTTTATTTTTTTATTATATAAATGTATAATTTTAAAAACAACATAAATTGTTTATTTTAAAATGTAATATAATATGATAATTGAACAGAGTTGATGTGTGGTATGATTTGATCACTGTGAATGCTTCAGTGATTGATTCGGTGTGTGTGTGTGTGTGTGTGTGTGTGTGTGTGTGTGTGTGTGTGTGTGTGTGTGTGTGTGTGTGTGTGTGTGTGTGTGTGTGTGTGTGCGCG
>NW_015506171.1:385064-385334 GCF_001515645.1 Sinocyclocheilus grahami
TGTGTGTGTGTGTGTGTGTGACTGTGTGTGTGACTGTGTGTGTGTTTGTGTGGTGGTTCGTGGCGTCTCTATGGGTCCAGGTTGGCAGTGGTTTGATTGGGTCAATTGGCGCAGGCCTGCAGCTCCACTGACTCTTTGAAGATAAACACCACAGACAGACGACCTGTGTGTACGGCAGCCAGCTGTTTATCACACACACACACACACACAGTCACACACACACACGCACACACACAGTCACACACACGCGCACACACACACACACACACA
>NW_015506171.1:390567-396805 GCF_001515645.1 Sinocyclocheilus grahami
TCTATCTATCGCTCTTATCTTCTTTTCTATATATCTATGGTTTGTTTGTTCATTTGATCTTTGTATCATTCTGTCTATATATCTAACGTGTCTATCTATCTGTCTATCTTCTATCGTTACATATAAAATAATGTAAATCGGTCCTGACTCTACCTGCTACAGTTCACCACAAACCGCTGGCGTTCATCTGTTGATGTTGATGATGTTGAGGTCTCCAGCGCTGGGTCTTGGTGTGTTTCATATGATTGCTACAGACCAATTCAGAGTAGACGTCACAGTTACGTCACTTGCAGCTGCGCGCGCACTGGGAACACTGGGAACACTGGGAACAAGTGGAATCCATGGAATAAAAGAACAAATATTTTTGTGCCTTTTGATGTCAAGATCGGAATGCAAATCATTTTTATAGAATACTGTCGTCATTTGAAGCTAAACGCAGACGTTTAAATGGACATACTATGGATGAAAACTGCTATGATTACTCTACTTTTAAAGCATAAATTTGATTTAAACAATAGGTCTACATAATATTCACATATGCTGTTCATAGGGGACGTATTGTATTAGCCCTACAGTTACAGCATGAAATATTATTTAAATCTTACTATAAACATATTTACATAACATTTATTTATTTTATCTCACAATTCTGACTTTTTTTTCTCGCAGATGCAAGTTTATATATCCTAATTTGGACTTTATAACTCGACTTAACTCAAAAATAGTGAGTTTGTCAAATCTGAGGGAAGAAAGCCAGAAGAGCCGAGGGGAAGAGAGAGAATGACGAGTTGTTTTTCCTTATTAGAATTGTGAGATATAATCTCGAGAATTGTGAGATATAATCGCGAGAATAAAGTCATAATTTTGAAATAAAATCAAATGTACCTTTTTTTTTTAAATTCTTTTATTCCATGGCTCGACTGCTGCTTGAAAACCCTAATTTTCTGCCTCCAGATAGGCTCCGCCCACAAAAAACGTCATCCCTGTTTCGGATCTGTAAGACTATCGCACATAGTGAGTTTGTCAAATCTGAGGGAAGAAAGCCAGAAGAGCCGAGGGGAAGAGAGAGAATGACGAGTTGTTTTTCCTTATTAGAATTGTGAGATATAATCTCGGAATTGCGAGAATAAAGTCAGAATTTTGAAATAAAATCAAATGTACCTTTTTTTTAAAAATTCTTTTATTCCATGGCTCGACTGCAGCTTGAAAACCCTCATTTTCTGCCTCCAGATAGGCTCCGCCCACAAAAAACGTCATCCCTGTTTCGGATCTGTAAGACTATCGCACGCTCTAACGTCAATTTCGTTGAATAACAGTGCTTATCGCTGGGTGACAAGCTCTTGTAATATGCGGAGAACATTTTGAAAATGACATCTAATCAATATAATGTATAATCTTTTTAAACCTAACAATTTTGTACCCTATCCGTGAAATTCTCTAGCTGTAAAGGCTATCTCTCCCGGGTTTTCTGCAACCATGATGCGCGCGCATCCTGAATGTTTACAAACCTATAATTGGTCTATATTGTATGAAGCATATTTTTGAGTCTCTGCGGCGCGGTGGGATCAGCTTCACACTCGCTCAGGGAGTTTCTTTATCAGGATCACGCAGGACAGGAAAGTAAAGCAGAATGAGAAAACGCTTTCTGACAGCTGTGCCATGAGACTCTCAGAGCATTCCTGACTTATACGCACACATACACACACACACACACACACCCACACACACACACAGACACACACACACTCACTCTCTCTCACACACACACTCACACACACTCTCACACAGACACACACACACACACACATACACACACACACACAGACACACACACACTCACTCTCTCTCACACACACACTCACACACACTCTCACACAGACACACACACACACACACATACGCACACACACACAGACACACACACACACAGCAGTAATTGTGTGAATACAGACTGTAGTAAAAGCACATTAGTCTCTCTTCACGAGGCTGAATGGATCGGCCGGAATCCATTAGACTGAATCCAGAGGTTTAGAGATTATTCACCTCCACTATCCACCTCAGTGTCTAAAAATACTGCAGTGTTGCTCTGTTCCAATACCTAGTGAGCTGCCTACATAGACAGTAGGGGTGGAACAGTTCTCCACACACGGTTCGGCACGCACTAGGACCGCGGTTCAACTTAAATCTGACATCGCATCTGTACATCGGCCGGAATCCATTAGACTGAATCCAGAGGTTTAGAGATTATTCACCTCCACTATCCACCTCAGTGTCTAAAAATACTGCAGTGTTGCTCTGTTCCAATACCTAGTGAGCTGCCTACATAGACAGTAGGGGTGGAACAGTTCTCCACACACGGTTCGGCACGCAATAGGACCGCGGTTCAACTTAAATCTGACATCGCATCTGTACTATGGTTTGTTATAAATAACACATAAAACAAACAGGGTTCGGCTAATGTATGTTTCTGTTGATGGATGCGCATTCTGGCTTCCCAATACATTACTACAACGTGGACAAACCATTCACTCTTGTTCAATGCGAATGCCGTATGCTGGAATATGAGCAGTCATTTATTCCGTCATCGTGCTGATAGCGCGCGTGCAGCAGCACACGTTGATATCTGTGTTTAAAGTAAACTCATTTAAGCTTTGCCAGTTTATATATTTAAGAGCCAGAGGATGCGAGCTCGCATGCGCAGTGAGAAGACTCGTGTGTGCGCTCATCCGAAGCAAGCAAAAATATTAAGCTCTCTCTGAAGTATCGTGTTTGAATGGACGAATTCACACAAAAATGATGTCAAAAAGCCCATCTTGGTAAATATCCTATAGCAGCATAGCCGGCTGAACGACCGTACTGTATCAGTGCTCTGGATCAGTGCATTCTCTTAAAGTGACAGCACTTTCTTAATATTAATCATACAGCAACAACAAGGAAAACACTCACTGCTCTTGATTGAATAGCTTTTGTAACTTTAATAAAGATTCATCTTTAATTTATACAGTCAAATATACAATGCTATTTTACATTTGATTACTTTATTCAATTTCTGTACCTAAAAACTAATGTTAGACCTACCTAAAAAAAAATTTAAATCACTGTTTATTTTATTTGTATCTTTACTCTGTTGTATTTATTTGTGCTATTCCTTGTAGTTAGATAGATTATTCTTTTATTTGACAGTATGGTTTTTTATGTTTATTTTCATTATGAATCACCTAATGAGTGTATATTTTATATTAAAAATGGTGACGTTTGACAAAAACGTTAGTTTGCATCACTGAATATCACTGTCGGCTGTTTAACATTTATATTGTGAAAAAAGTTGATTAAATGTTGATCTACTTTTTTAACTCAAACTCGCTGTTAAACAAATGGTAAAGTCTGTTGCCTTTGATTTGATTAACCATCTCAATCATTTTGAAGCTTTTGACATCTTAACATCAAAAGAATGTCATGATGAATGTCATGTTGTCATATATCTGATTATTCGTGTTGATTTTGAGGTTTAGAGACACTGTGAGTGGAAAATTACTCTCACAAATCATGTTAAGAACATATTTTAGCTCAAAATATGATGCAAATACAGAAAGTCCGAAAATGAACAAATCTTGTTTATTTCTGCTGTTTTGCTGGTGAAATGTGACTCCGGCCGTCTGGCTGCTTCATTCTGTCCTCTAGCAGGGAGCCGGACTCCCGTGGACTCTGTTCACTCTCATTTTGTTGCGTTTATTGTCAGTAATGGTGCACCAGCAGTGCAGCACAAACGCCGCTCGCTGATTGTGTGTTAATCGAAGGCTTTTCTCGCTGCACGTACAGACAGCAGATATCAGCTCTCCTGATGAACGCTGGGAATATTTGAGTGCGAGATTCTGAAGGAATGAATGCATTATTCATGTGGCTGTATAAGCGTTAATTAACAGTGCTGCTTGGCATTGTGCAGGGAATGAATGTGTGTTTTTCCTAGCATTCACTCGCAGCACGCTTGACTTATCAAAGGCCGTGGCTCCGCCCTCCCGCGCAGCGTTTGCATAATGCCAGCGACGCAATTAAACGCAGGAATCTCCTCACTTACAGACGCAATATTTGCACTTTCTGTGATTCCCGACGGCGTCACGCTCTTCTGACCCGTGTAAACGCTGTCTTCTCTCTCATTGACTGACTTCTGTTCAATTTGTTTCGCCGTCTGCTGTGAATAATTGATCGGCCCTTCAGATTCTGATCTTATTTTTGCTATGTGATGCTGGGAAGCATGAAATATTGACCTGCTCGGCTCTGGACAGAGAGAGTAGATCCCGAAGATGCGTGATGCATGAGAATGAAGCTGCAGGCGTGTGAAATCAAAGCACATACGTGATTTAAACACATGTGAAACACAGACAGATGGTCATGAATTAACTCAGCGTGCTGGTACTGCGGTGCACTGATTTCATGCCCGGTTGTTGGGTCTATGTTTGCATTATAATGCTCATCTGGACTTCAGGTTTCAAACTTTATAAGTTTAACACACTCCAGTCAGCTGGAAGCAACACGACACGCTCTCGCATTAAAACAGCTGAGCATCATTGAACTGAAAGCACGTTTATAGATTGGCTCTGATTGGTCTGTTGTGTTGAATTGACAGGGCAAAATTGATTGACAGGGGCAAAATTGCCCAATTGGTGAATTCAATTCAAATTCAAATTAATTCATTTGAAAAAGAGATGATTATTAAATTCTGAAAATTCATGCTCAATCTGTGCAATTTATTTTTGTTATTTATTTATTTTGTTATATCCAAGTGCAGCAGACCATTCAATTAATTTGAATTTAATTTTGGATATAAAAAAAATTATAAATAATAATAGCACAGAGATAATAGCACAGACTGAGCATGAATTTTCAGAATTGAATAATCGTCTCCTTTTCAAATTAATTAATTTGAATTTGAAAATCAAAACAAGTGATACATTCTGTACACATATGATCTATCCATCTATCCATCTGTCTATCTATCCATCTATCCATCTGTCTATCTATCTATCTATCATCTGTCCATCTATCTATCTATCTATCTATCATCTGTCTGTCTGTCTATCCATCTATCTATCTATCATCTGTCTATCATCTGTCTGTCTATCTATCATCTGTCTATCCATCTATCTATCTATCATCTGTCTGTCTATCTATCTATCTATCCATCTATCTATCTATCATCTGTCTGTCTGTCTATCTATCTATCTATCCATCTATCTATCATCTGTCTGTCTATCCATCTATCTATCTATCATCTGTCTATCATCTGTCTGTCTATCTATCATCTGTCTATCCATCTATCTATCTATCATCTGTCTGTCTATCCTTCTATCCATCCATCCGTCCGTCTGTCCGTCTGTCTATCATCTGTCTGTCTGTCTATCTATCTGTTCATTCTATAAATTCAGTCTATCTTCCATGTATTGTCTCTGTCTCACATTCTATCTCTCTATCTATCATTCGTTCTCTCATTCTCTGTATTGTTCATTTATTCTATCTGTCCTCTCAGTTCAGTTCTGAATGGTGCACAGCCCTAACCCTCACGCATTAAAACAACAGAGACTACAGATGCAGAAAATGTGTCTGAAATATGAATATTCTTCGCAGGACTCCAGCTTCTCCAAGCTCCCTAAACGCTGAAGCCAGTGTGTCAGATTGTAAATATATGTAAATATGCAACAAATTTCCCAAGCAGATTTCCTCCTTTCCGACTCCTCCCTCATTTTTATTCATGACCTGTAATTCATTAAACTGTGTGCATTGTTAAGCACACACAAAATAGGCTAATTAATACACTTGACGATAAGCCAGTGCAGCATGGGGTCGGTGCTGAACTACATATTCATCACTAGAGCTCTTAGAGGCTCTGACACACAAAACAACAGCCAGACTTTGACTTTTTACTTATTTTTGCTACATTTTAAAAGAGATTCTGGCCTTTAGAGACTGTTAAAACTTCTCACAACATGCTGATTTAAAGCAGTTGAAGATAAATTTACCTGACATTGTTTATGAGTGGATAAACTACTCATCCCATGATGCACTGCAAATGATCATGACCTTTCCAGGCATCTGAGAGCTGAATCTCACAGATTCAGATCCATCGAGCTGCTGCGCGACCATCTGCGATGTGTGAGTGTGCGTGTGTGCACGTGTGAGTGTGTGCGCGTGTGTGTGTGTACGCGTTTTTGTGACAAATGAGGACATAAATGTGTATAATGAC
>NW_015506171.1:399429-400981 GCF_001515645.1 Sinocyclocheilus grahami
TTGTGATTGGGTGGTGGCGGAGCCTGGCCGATCTGTTACACATATATAGTGTATTTTTATCATTTATACAGTACAATATGATATATTTAAAGAATTGTAAAATGTAAAAAAAAAAAAAAAAATTCCAACAAAATCACATTAGTTAATTAAATTCTTTAAAATAAATTGATGTTAATCTATGAAATCAAAATCAAATGCAGTAGTAGCCGAATCTGGATGCATTTTTTTTAGCCCCGTTGGGGTTTTTTTTTGTCACATTTGTGTAATTTTTCATCCCTGAGCACTGAATCCTTTCTGACTCAGGACCAAATGCTGTTTGTAGTATCTTTATATCAGCTGTAATCCATACAAATGTCCTCTGACAGCAGTTTTAGTGTCTCTAACCTGTTTATCTTGTTGATGGAATGAGCTTTGGTTTAACTGGCGACGTCTTTGTTTAGTTCAGTTGTATATGAGTGTCTCTGATGTCCTTACAGTGACAGCGCTCCTGAAATAGAACAGCATCTTCTGCTTCATGTCTTAACTAAATTCAACCATTTAGGACACAATAAGTGCTCTTCAGTCGCATTCCTGCTTTGGTTTGTAGTCCTAATCGTGTCTTTTTCAAGCATTCCTTCCATTCTGTTTGGTTAAGTTGCATCAAACGGCCAAACGATCCTCAGCAGCCGAATGCCAGCTCTCTCTCTCTGGCTCTGCTTTTTTGTGTTTTGTGGTCCGGCGTCTCTGTTTCCCTCCCCAGCAGACGGCCCGTCGTTTCCACTAATGAAGAGACACCACACTGCCCACAAACATGCAGCCGCGCTTTAAGCCAAGCCCTAATCATACGCTTGAGAGAAAGATTCCAGAGGCCGGAGAACAAGCATGCATCGCGGAAACCCAGAGGAAGGCGTTGGTTTCGAGTCGGGTAGACAAGAGTTCGACCGCTGTGTTTGTAGTCTTTCTGATAAGTAAAACATGCGCTTGTGCTTTTACATGTGTGCATTTCTGTTTTATAGCTTCAGTCTTCAGTTTCTGAATGTGAGAATTTAGATCTATAATGTTAGGTTATCTATTTCATCCCTTTTCTCAGAGGTTGTAGGTTCGATTCTCACTGCATGCATGAAATAATCAAATGTATTGCTTGAATTCATTGCAAGTCACTTTGCATAAAAGCACCTCCCAGATACATAAATGCAAATGCAGATGTAATTGAAAGAACGTCAGACTTTCAGCATTGTTTCAAGAAAAGTGAGCACGTTTGTTCTCCAATTACATATTCAACTGAGCCATTTGAGCTTGACTTTAAAGTTGTAACCTTTTATACCTCAGAAGTAATGTACAGTGCACTTCAGAACTAGGCAAAAGAGTTTTGGATAATATTAGCATAAATTATCGCTTAATGCAAGGATAAAGGACAACTTTTTATTAAATCAGAAATTAATTAATTTAGAACATAAATACTAGATCTACTTAACTCTGTAAAGCCTGACATATGAAATGGAACAGTTTATTAAACCTTTAGATACATTTTTTTTTTTTAAAGCATCGTATTTGATGCTTCAGGCTTTTATGG
>NW_015506171.1:400991-406062 GCF_001515645.1 Sinocyclocheilus grahami
TTTTGACTTTCTGTGCATTTACTTCATCAGCAGAGCCCTGGTTCATATTTCTGACTTTATTACTTCTCTGGGGGCAGCTCTTCTACGAGCAATGATTCACTGCGGCTGTTTTCTGCAGTCCGGCCCGGTTTCGATTCTCCTCAGGCCAGAGACACCAAAATAGTGTTTGTGGAATTTGACCGTAGTACTGCAGAACCCAGTGCTTTTGTGTGTGTCAGTGCCTGTGTATGTCTGAGTGTGTGTGTGTTCACTGGGGGGGTATGAGAGGAATTTGAAACGTTTAGTGTAGCGGTTGTAACAACGCTGCCAGGTCTTGGGTGAGTGACACTGTAAATGGGCAGCATATGAAAACACAAGTCTGTGCGTGAATCCAAACATAATATGAATGTGTGAACGTGTGTGTATGTCACAAACAGTGCAAGACAGCCCTAAGGGCAGATTCCAAAAGGTGAAATCACATGGTATGATGACATGTATGCCTGGAAACAATAGAAAACAGAAACAATGTAAAATTTTCTCACAGGTGCCGTATGTACTGTAAACCAGGTTCGGAATTGAACAGGGGCCTGGAGCAAAAATGGCATCAGAATGAACACAAATGAACCAAATTCCAGATAAGGGGGCAAAAATGCCTCTGCATAATTAAACAAATTATGCAAATTAAACAAAATGTATTACTGCTGGAATGATTAAAATGCATGAAAAGTGTCAATTACAACATTACATTTACTGTAGATTTGCAAACGTTGCATCAGAATTCCATTTACGCGTTTTTTTCCATAGTTGTGCATTATAACCAATCACGCATGTTTCTGTTGAGCTTATGAATGCAGTGGCCAATCAGAAGCCTTTAGATTAGTCACTGCTGAATTTGCCAAAGTTTTTTTTTGTGCATACTGCATACGTTTACTTATTAATTGTGCACTCATCACACAAATTTTCTCATTATAAACAACAAAGTGGAGGTAGGATGCAAGTAAAAGTTTCGTTTTTCAGCGTAGTCAGCTTTACTTATTATAATGGGAGTTGTGCACAATTACTATTGTAATTGTAATTGGTTGAATTTAATTGTTTCATTTGTACACGGCAGTCATAAATTTTGAGTTCCCAGTAGAAACTTTTTAACTGAAATGAACTCTCAAGTCAGAGTTCTAACCACAACAACCCCTTCTTCAGAATCCAATATGGCGGCTCATTGCATCAACAGAAGTGAAACAATAGAAATACGTTGTTTCCTTAGCACTTCTGTTTATCTGTATCTCAATAAACTCAGTGCTGCACACAGTACTATCCAACCTCTATCTGTGGACATAATGCTGTGGCCTTATCTGAGCAAATTCCACTCTTGTTGTTGACAGGTATTGGTAATAATGGACACGTCCATCTTAGGTTTCCGATTTGTGTACTGGAACGCAACTGGTCATTCCCAACTCCGATGTCTGACTTCCAAGGTAAATGCAGGTAAATACAGATACTTTTATATAAAGTTCTGTCCTAAAACACTAGATGGCGCAGGCTGATATAATCAAATTACTCGCATGGCGCAGCTGGTTTTAGTTGCATCAACAGCCAGTGAGCTTGCTGTTCAACATTCAAATACTTGGCTAGTGTTTGCTGTAGTAGTTGCAGCGCACTTAAGAAACCCTCCACCTTCCCCAGCTCCACCTGTATAGATCTGGTACAGGTTATTTCATGTATGGTGGATATTTCATGTATGCAGCAGCAGTATTTCCTACATGCTAACAGCAACATGTCTCTGGATGTATTGGCAGTAGCAAGTCTCGGTACTTCCTCTGCAACAGCAGCATATTCTGACAAGATAATTAACATTGTTACATATATTACCATGTTAAGCTTTCCAAGAGTTGTCATGGCAGAAATAAACTATAAAAATTGCCCTTCGAAAAGTAAAAAATGCCAATGAAAATCAAATCCAGCGGGCAAATAATGCCCCTTAATGGAAAAGTAAATTTCTGACCCTGCTGTAAACTGTCCTCTAGTGCAACTTACAACGGCAATTGCAGTCTGAACTCATCAAAAAAGTACACGTTATAGTAATTTCTGTCACAATTCAACTTCTTTTCAATTGACCCTCCGGGCTTGTAACTTAAAGTTCAACCACTGGTGTCATAACATTTCTTAAACTTCTCTAGGGAGGACCAGGGGTTGCTGGCCAGCAGACAGCTAACTGTGTCGGCCTCCCTGGACGTCTCTCTTACTTGTTTGGGATGTTATTGAGCTGCACAGGGCTGCTAGAAATGGATCAATGGCCTCTCTGTCAGGTGCTCCTCTGTGCTAAATGTTAGTCGCCTCATACAATAGAGTCTCTGTTCAGACAGGAACAAGCTCTTCACAACCTCCAAAGTAGAGACCTGCACGGGACGGATTTTTCAGTCCCGCTCCCGCAAGGTTCTGTCCCGCGCCCGCCCGCTCCCGCAGAAATATATCTTATGTGGTCCCACTCCCGCCCGCGACATTCATGTTTTGACCCGCTCTCGCCCGCATAAAAGTCATCTATATAGATTTTTTTTCAGTACATCAAAGAAATATACATGAAATGGTTCTGTAACATCTCCTAAGTGGACAACATCCCAGCATAAACACTCCCGATAAAATATTTGTTATTTAGGCTAAGCATCAACATTCACAACAGAAAAGCAAGCATGGGCTGCTGCGTGCATGGTTTGGCATGGCAGTATGCGAGCAGTCCTTCCTTTATCATCACTAAAAACTGACTTCTCAGTTAATCGCAATCTCATGAATCTGTTATATATCACATTAAATGTATGCACAATGAATCTTTCACAATGTCTACACTTCGTGTATTAAAATGAGAGGATTCGAGAGCACGCAATTTCAGCGCTGCGGTGAGTAGATTCTAACTTAATCACCTCTGATTGGCCATTGCGTTCCAGAAATCAACAGCTGAGTCTGTGATTGGCTACATTGCGCAACCCTTTAAATACGTGTTATAAATAGAAACTATGCCTAGCTTGCGAATGTCAATCATTTTAATGTTAATATTAGTTGATCTTTTTGCTTTTGTGCAGCAGATAAATATCAATTTGTATGTTTTAGACACTTTATGTTTAGATAATTTTTTATTTTGCGTGAGTCCCGCAAATCATTTTATTTTCCCGCATCCCGCACACACTCCTGCGCCGCACCCTGTTGCGTTGGGTCCCGCGGGAGTGCAGGTCTCTACTCCAAAGCTCTCCATCTGTAATATCATCTGCATGGTTCCACACCCAGCCAAGACTCAAAGGAACTCATAACAGCAATATCGAACCTTCATAGAAGCTCAAAAACACATTTTCAAACACTTTATGTTTAGATAATTTTTTATTTTGCGGGAGTCCCGCAAATCATTTTATTTTCCCGCATCCCGCACACACACGAGTCTCTTCCCGCCTGCACCCGCACTCGCCCATCAAGAGTTGTCCTGCGCCGCACCCTGTTGCGTTGGGTCCCGCGGGAGTGCAGGTCTTTACGCCAAAGCTCTCCATCTGTAATATCATCTGCATGGTTCCACCATAATTGATGGAACCAAGGAACTCATAACAGCAATATCGAACCTTCATAGAAGCTCAAAAACACATTTTCAAACACTGTGGGGTTCAGGCACTTCAACTAACCTTAAAATGGAAGGCATGGAGGAGGAAGGAGGGTGTGTGTCTATGCAGTGCCTGCAGGACAGGCTCATGTCCATGATCTAATGAGTCAGATAACCTGACAGTGTCATCAGACCAGCTGCTGTTTCTGATACTGTTTGGTTTAACGTTTGTTTGGTAAGAGTCTCAGGCTGATTGCACACCCTCAGACCTCCCACTGACCATTCACTGACTGTCTGATGCATATTGCACACAAAAATACCAAAAGCTTTCTCAAACTGTCTACATCTGTTTTGCTGGCTTTGAACAATTTCAAGGAGTCATGGTGTACAGATTTTACCAGGAAACAAAGTTTAGTTTAAAGGTTGTAATCTTTTAATATGTCAGTCACAATTATAGTCAAATTTTATTTGACCTTTTAACACAAGTAAAAATTTGCAAGTACAGTAAGAAAACTGTACTGTAAGTTACACTGGCAACAAAATAAGGTCCCATTACTTAAAGTTAGTTAGTGAATTAACTAGCAGTAACAACAAGCAATACAGCATTCATTAATCTTTGTTAATGTTAGTTAATAAAAAGGTTAGCTGAGGATCATTAAATAATACTAGAAAATACATTTGGTTTTAATAATGTAGTAAATGTTGAAATTAACATCAACTAAGATTAACTAAATAACTTACATTGTTACAGTTTTTTATTACTTTACTGGATTTGTTTTACTTTTGTTTAAAAAAGTGACAAAAAATCTGCCAGTGCAGTAAGTCTATATAAAATTCTGATATAATTTACTCACCTTCGCGTTGTTTCGAATCTTCATGTTTTTTTTTCTTCTGCTGAACACAAAAGAAGAATGTTTTTGAAGAAATTTTGAAGAATGTTACAATTGTTTTTGTCCAATAGAGACCAAAACAACATTTGTTCTTATTAGCAAATTTATAGTAGGGCTGGACAATAATTCAATATCAATATGTATCGCAATATAATTTTTTTCAATAACGGTGATATGATTTTTAAACACATTTCCGATATTTCGATATACATTTCCCATACATTGATTTATTTGTGCCGTTTGACTTCGTTGAATAAACATGAGAACTGCACATTTCAAAATCATAACACAGCGCGGGTGTTTTATATGAATGTATCTCTTTTTTAATGATTTTTAATGTTGTTTAAAATTTTTTTTTTTTTTTAAAGAATTCTCTTCTGCTCACCAAGGCTGCATTTATTTGATCCAAAGTACAGCAAAAACTGTACAATTTTGAAATATTTTTACTATTTAAAATTGCTTTCTATTTGAATAGATTTTAAAATGTAATTTATTCCTGTGATCATACATAGGTAAATTTTCAGCATCATTACTCCAGTTTTCAGTGACACATGATCTTCAGAAATCATTCTAATATGCTGATTTGCTGATTATCAATATTTAAAACAGTTGAGTAAATTTTTTTTTT
>NW_015506171.1:407612-412612 GCF_001515645.1 Sinocyclocheilus grahami
GGGGGTCTGAATACTTTCCGTACCCACTGTATATGTGTGTGTGTATATATATATATATATATATATATATATGGGGGAAAAAATTATATATAATCTTATATCTTTTATTAATCTTTATTAGTCTTAAATATAAAAGATAAAAGATAAATATATTGGTAAATATAAAATATCTGTGAAATAAAAATGCAACAAATTCTCACACGTTTTAGAGTGTGTGTGTGTGTGTGTGTGTGTGTGTGCAATGATACTATTATTTTTGTTTTTATTTTTGAATGTATGAATTTTGTATATTTTTGGTTTTACAATATATTTTAGTTTTAAGAATATTTTTAATTAAAATATGTATTTTTAGTTTTAAATATAAAAATATGTTATGCTATATTATGTAAAGATATCATGCCACGTTTCCAAATATAATAAAAATATATTAAAAATAATAAACAAACTCTCATATTGTTACGGAAGAGGTCTGACACAACAGGTTAGTTTTATACAAAACAGTTTATTATATAGTGTATTTTTATCATTTATACAGTACAATATGATATATTTAAAGAATTGTAAAATGTAAAAAAAAAAAAAATTCCAACAAAATCACATTAGTTAATTAAATTCTTTAAAATAAATTGATGTTAATCTATGAAATCGAAATCAAATGCAGTAGTAGCCGAATCTGGATGCATTTTTTTTAGCCCCGTTGGGTTTTTTTTTTGTCACATTTGTGTAATTTTTCATCCCTGAGCACTGAATCCTTTCTGACTCAGGACCAAATGCTGTTTGTAGTATCTTTATATCAGCTGTAATCCATACAAATGTCCTCTGACAGCAGTTTTAGTGTCTCTAACCTGTTTATCTTGTTGATGGAATGAGCTTTGGTTTAACTGGCGACGTCTTTGTTTAGTTCAGTTGTATATGAGTGTCTCTGATGTCCTTACAGTGACAGCGCTCCTGAAATAGAACAGCATCTTCTGCTTCATGTCTTAACTAAATTCAACCATTTAGGACACAATAAGTGCTCTTCAGTCGCATTCCTGCTTTGGTTTGTAGTCCTAATCGTGTCTTTTTCAAGCATTCCTTCCATTCTGTTTGGTTAAGTTGCATCAAACGGCCAAACGATCCTCAGCAGCCGAATGCCAGCTCTCTCTCTCTGGCTCTGCTTTTTTGTGTTTTGTGGTCCGGCGTAAAAGACACGTAAAGCATACGCTGAAAAGAGCTTTTACTGGAAAAAATACTCTAAACTATCAACCAGATGACAGAAGGCATGCAGTTTATTGAGTGTGACAGCAAAGTTTGATCATGTTGATCATTTAGGTACCTATCAAATATGATAGAGTAGCTTTAAACAACATCTCTAAATCTTGTTCAGATTGGTCTGTTGTGAACTAACTTTAATTTAAAGACTCGAATAAGAAACCTGGGCCGAGTTTAATGCTGTATTACTGTTATAATGTAATCAAATAGAACATTATTGCTGTTCTTCAGTAATCAGTGGTGCATTTGCACCAAGAAATGATTTATGCTGATATCGTGCTGAACTCCTCTTGAAATCTGCATTTACAAAGGTTTGTATAGATTGTGAAAGATTATGCAGACAAGCGTGTTTCTGGTGAATGACGTGCACAGATGAATCGATCACACTCAGAGCAGGAGTGTGTGTTAAAGAAGCAGCGGGTCATCGGTGACGAGCGTTGTTGTGTCAGAAGGAGCCGTCTTTGTGTTTGACTGACAGGCGGCTGTTTGATGTGGAGTCCAGGAGAGACGCCCGAGGCTGGGCTGAGCGTCAGATCCTGCGCCCGCATTGATCTGCTTCAGTCGGGCGTCTCTCTGACCACATGTTTGTTTGCCGTGCGGCTGAGGGGCGTTTCTGACGGATAAACAGAGGCTGGAGGGAATGTACAGAACTCATCTACAGGCTGTGCGATCGATCGAGTCAACACGTCTTTCAGCCTGGGGTCTGTGGACTCAAGTAGTCTTTATATTTCAGATGTTATTTCTAAATGTGGTTAATTTGTTAAATAACTTTTTCAGTCTAAAGAAAAAAATTATATATATATATGTATATTTGGCTGCTTCTATAGAGCATAAATCATAACACAGACTACATCATATAGACCAAGTTGTAAATAAAATGGATTATGAGAGTGCATTTTACAAGAACATACTATTTCAGTCTTTATACTTAATTTCATGTTTAATTCAGGGTGTCACTTGCAACTTTAATTATTTCTGAAATCTACTAGCAATTTCTATAAAGAAATATTCAATATTTTAGTATCACTATTATTCTATTATTTAGTAAATATTTGTGACCCTGCAGCACAAAAGCAGTGTTGAGTCGCTGGGGGATATTTGTAGCAATAGCCAACAATACATTGTATGGGTCACAATTATAGATTTCTCTTTTATGCCAAAAATCATTAGGATATTAAGTAAAGATCATGTTCCATGAAGATATTTTGTAAATTTCCTAACGTAAATATATCAAAACTTAATGTGTGATTAGTAATATGCATTGCTAAAAACTTCATTTTTAAAGTGAACTTTAAACAACTTTAAAGGCGATTTTCTCAATATTTAAATTTTTTTGCACCCTCAGATTCCAGATTTTCAAATAGTTGTATCTCAGCCAAATATTGTCCGATCCTAACAAACCACACATCAATGGAAAGATTATTTATTCAGCTTTCAGATGATGTATAAATCTCAATTTCGAAAAATTGACTCTCAAGTTTTGTGCTCCAGGGTCACATTTAGTAAATATTTTAGTATCTCCAACATACTATTATAGTTTTTGCTAATATTTTGGATTAGATGTTATTTATTTATTTATTTGCTTTCATGTTAATTTTAGTTCAAGTTTTAGTATTTTTTTTGTGTTTTTGACATTTTTATTAGTTTTGACATTTTTATTGTCTGTAAAGTTAATCTATTTAAACTAAATGAAAATGAAAAGTACTGTCTTGACAGCTAGCTGTAATAAAATAAGCTTGTTTTTTTGTTGTTGTTATTTTCAGTTAACATTTATTTCACGTAACAGATTTTTTTAATGGTTTTGTTTTTAGTTTTAGTTAACTATCATAACCCTGGATTCTACACCAATTTTATTTTACGTGTAAAGAAACATGAACCTCATATCTTGATGTTTTGAATAAACAAGGTTTGTGGTTAATAGAAACATATTTGATGTTTTGATCAATGGTTTGATTTGAGGGAATAAAGCTTTAAATTTAGCTTCAGAATGTCTTTTTGGGGGCTTAAACATTTTAGGTCCCATTGGTTTTATAATACGGACAGCTGAAACATTGTTTGTGTTCTACAGATCAAAGAAAGTCATACAGGTTTGGAACGATTTAAGATTTTTGGTTAAAATATCCCTTTAAACATCTCTATTTGATCAAGTCTGGGTTGGAAAAGCTTGACAAGCCCTCGTTCATTATCCATGTCAACTCATTGGATCCTTTACTATTTCAAAACAGCTGCAGCCTAAATCAAACACAATGGCATTTGAGCCTCATAAAATGCAGTTGTTTTTGGCACTGAATATGCATTTCCAGAGTCAAATATGCACAGATTTCATATGCATTTATTGGTTTTAATACATAAGATACGAGTTCTCATTATTGATCACCCCCCGCTGTGGAACAGCCCTTTCTAGGGTTGCCAGAGCAACATTAATGATCACCTCCTGCTCTCGCCGCGGCTCCAGAAGACCTCAGCGTGTGCTTCACTAAACCACATCCATGTTTAAATATATTAAAGGTGTAGTTCACCCCAAAACTACATACTTGTTGTTTATTCATCCTCAGGGCATGGTAAAATGCATCTCAAAAGGACCTTATTTACTGCTAAAGCTCTGAATTCAGATTCAAATCATGGCTCGTTGACGCATCAGTCTTGGTTTGATGTCACTGAGTGCAAAACATCATCATGTGTCAGAACTCAGTGTGACATGCTGCTGAATATTTTGGGTGCAATATGAGATTTCAGAGCTTGAGTGAACTTACATTTGTGTCTGTTCATCACTTAAAGAATTATAGGACTGAGTCTAATGTTAGGGTGCTGTTATGGTGCTTTTCATTCTTGTGGAACTGAACACCCTAGAAACCACTCAAACACACTATCAACTTCATAGCACCACCCTGGAAACCACCCAAACACACTAGTAACCTCATATCAACACCCTGGAAACCACTCAAACACACTATCAACTTCATAGCAACACCCTGGAAACCACCCAAACACACTAGTAACCTCATAGCACCACCCTGGAAACCACCCAAACACACTAGCAACTTCATAGCAACACCCTGGAAACCACTCAAACACACTATCAACTTCATAGCAACACCCTGGAAACCACCCAAACACACTAGTAACCTCATATCAACACCCTGGAAACCACTCAAACACACTATCAACTTCATAGCAACACCCTGGAAACCACCTAAACACACTAGTAACCACATAGCAACACCCTCGAAACCACCCAAACACACTAGCAATTTCATAGCAACAACCTGGAAACCACCCAAACACTCTAGCAACCTCATAGCAACACCCTGGAAACCAACCAAACACACTAGTAACTGCATAGCAACACCCTGGAAACCACCCAAACACCCTAGCAACCACATAGCAGTGCACTGAAATCACTCTGGCATTGTGTTGCCAGCTTTTGCTCAGTGTAAAGTAGGGCTGTCGCGATAACCGCAATATCGCAATACCGCGCTATTGACGAGCAAACCGCAGAGGAATGCAAGAACCGCAGCAACCGCGATTTTTGCGTGTTTTATTTTTCTAAACACACTAGTAACCACATAGCAACACCCTGGAAACCACCCAAACACACTATCAGCTTCATAGCAACACCCTGGAAACCACCTAAACACACTAGCAATTTCATAGCAACAACCTGGAAACCACCCAAACACTCTAGCAACCTCATAGCAACACCCTGGAATCACTGTAACTGCACTGCCTGACAGCCGTCTAGAACTCGC
>NW_015506171.1:417612-434383 GCF_001515645.1 Sinocyclocheilus grahami
AGTAGCAGTTGCAGCTTGTTTCAAAAACCCTCCCCCTTCCCCAGCTCCACCTGTATAGATCTGCTACGAGGTGATTCATGTATGCTATATGGGGGTTATTTCATGTATGTTATATGTGCAGCAGCAGTATTTCTTACATGCTCACAGCAGCATGTTGTGGATGTATTGGCAGTAGCAAGTCTCGATACTTGCTCTGCCGCAGCAGCGTAGCAGATCTATTCCGCCAAGACCAAATACATTAACATTGTCATGTACATTACCATGCCAATCCCTCCGAGAGTTGTCATGACAGAACTACAGTTCTTAAAAGTGCACATCAGGACTGACGTTGAATGTTTTTGTCTCTCTTTTTTTGCAGGTTGGCGCTGTCAGCCTTCAAGATGGAAAAAGAACAAAGAGGAGAACAAGACGGGAACGGCTCTTCATGTTTATTTAAATTATTTCATTTCTGGCTGGTTTGACCTTCCATGTGGGACTGAGAGCAATTCAGTCAAATCTGAGTTTTACCATCAGGAATGTCGTGTAACATTCCCACATCGACGGCATGCGAACGACGTCCGGACTTCAAAAGGCAATTAATACGAACTGTTTGTGTATGTAGCTACCTATATACGAATGTTTGTACAGTTAAATATGTGTCTATCTGAGAGAACAAACCAAATGCCCTCTCACGCACTATCACGCATTATCGAGACCAAGCTGGCATTTCGCATCTTCCACATTGTTGGCTATGGTATGGTCCAGCTGCACTCCCAATAACAATGACAATAATTCCCACAATAGTAACTAGGGATGCACCGATGTATCGGCCGATAATTATCTGCACTATCAAGCCAACGACCGATTGTTTATAGCCAATCAAAAGGTGGCAGAAAAACATGTCAGACAGCAACTTGTCTTGTGTTGAATTTAGGGCTGTCGACGTTAAAGCAATAATAACGCATTAACGCAGCGCTGTTGAATCAGCAACCCTATAAATCACCCATAGTTCAAGCCAGGTTTGCCAGATCCAGTTTCCATTTCGCAGAACATTATTTGTATTGCGCCTCCTATCCAATAATCGCAAAGATCTTTGTGCTATGTTACTTCTGATAAAAAAACAAAGTCTCAGCTTTCAAATCATGTACATTTTATTATTCAATTCAAACAATAAATGCCGTTTTGACGCTCTTAAATGTGGCGTGACGTATTGCTGTAGTGCTTCAGTTTAAGGGGCAGCACAGAGTCTTTTCGCACGAAGTTTAAATGAATGAACATCTGAAGGTGTTGAAAGATACAGTACAACCTACCAAAATGTATCATGTCTCATGTAATCCCTCAATCAGCGTTTTAACGGGAAAAAATGTCAAATAAAACGTTATGAAAAGGTTAGGAGCAATGTCACTTAACGTTGCATTTAGCTCAGGAAAGTTAAATACTTTTTTTCCTTAAGAAAACTAAACTTATTGGTATTGCATATATTCTGAATAATCGGCTATCAATTTCAGCATATATCATTCTGAATAAACAGTATCGGCAGATATCATTCCGAATAATCGTATCGGTATCGGCAGATATCATTCTTAATAATCGGTCATTGGTATTGCTGGTATTGCTGTCAAATTTTATTTATTTTCTATTTAAATTTTTTGTATTGTTGTGTATACTTTCCTAAAGCTCAAATTTTAGAAGCATGCCACTTCCAACAGCAGGATTATGGGTTCGATTGCCAACAAAAGTCATATTCATTAACTAATAAAAATGTACGCCTTCAACGCAGCGTACGTTTCTTCAAGTAAAAGCATCTGCCAAATGCATAATAAATGCAAATACCAAACAAAATACAGATTTATTTTTATTTTGGGTCTGAGCACCTGCTTTTAACCTTGAAATGGATTAAAATTTAAATGTGTTAAATTGAAACAGTTTTTAAAACAGAAAGATTTTGTACACATTCCAAAACACACCAGTGTCAAAACTTTGCGTGCATGTTCATGACCCTAAATGAGAAAAAAAATCACACAGTTTGAAGAAAAGCAGGTTAACCGGTAACAACATAAGGATAAAAACAAGTGGAGTGGAGAACCTTCCCAAAGTGCACTACTCTCCTGGCCTGCGTATCTGAATACTAATACTGCTCTTCCTGTTCATGTCCAACCATTTGGTTTCTGTATAACAGACGTTCAACATAATAATATAATCTCCATTTGTGTACGGTATTTTCTCTTTTTATCAGTATGTTGTGAAATATCAATGAATTTTGCTTTCTATAAGTGCAAGAGCTAATTGAAAAATAGCAATGTTTGGCTCTGCACTGTTAACATGGATCGAATAAAGAAGTAAAATTAGTTCAGATTTGTACAGTAACACACCTGTTTAGCAACAGATGATTTAATAAATCAGAAGCGAATGGAATGTGTACAGACGTGCATGACGTCCAGTGACACATCATGCCTTTGCAGTTATTATATGGTAAAAATCCAGACATGATCCTTTTTTTTTTAATTATTCAAATTTGTGCAAAATGAACGTCTTGATTCAGCTTTAGTCATAATGGTGTGACTAACAGTCAGAGGATTAGTTAAAGAGCAATGATGTTTATGGACTTTAAAAGGTCAACGCTTACTGCGAATGCACTTTTCGACATGTTTGTGCAACATTCCAGCTTATAAGATCATGTTTTGCACCTGTAAATTCGGTCAGGCCACGTACACACTGCATAACCTGTTCATCACTCGTAATGAATTTAAGCAACAATTTGGCGTCTCATAAACTAGAAACGTGATTATTAGCAGTCTAACCCGTTTGTGTTTGCTGCTTCGGACAAAAGAAATGTTAATAAATAAAGACATGAATGTATTTAGCACCCAATTCACTAAAGGAATAATGCAGATTAAATAGCAGGAAACATGCGCTAAAATACGGTGCTCAAAAGTGGTGCATATCAGTGAATTCAATGCTATAAAACACACAAAAAAGATTTTCTTCCTCAGTATTTTTGTCTTGTTTTCCAGTGCATATATTCTTAACATTCTTAAATCAAGATAGATGTATTTGAGGTGCATGAAGATATGATATTAAATATTGTTTTCAGAATTTTTTTTGTAAAAAATTAGAAATGATCAAAATGGTTTTTGCTTAAAACAAGAAAAAACTGTCAATGAGGTCAGAAAAATAAACTTGATTACCCTTTGAATTCAATTTTAATTTTTCTTACCTCATTGGTTGGTATTTTTATGTAAGCTTGCTTTCGCCACGGGATATAAAAAAATAAAACAGGCAATTATGAGATATAAACTATAACAGTATATATTATAAATATAAACTCAAATATAAAAGTCAGAATTGTGAGTGAGACAGAATTCTGGGTTTCTGGCGATTTCTACTTTTTTTTATCAGAATTGGCAGAAAATTGAGATAAAAAATGTGCAATTACATTTTTTACGTTTTTATTCTATGATGGAAACAAGCTTCCTTTTTTTTCTTGTTTTTAAGTACGAGCTCAATTTTGATAAATTTTTCAGAAAACAAAACTTAATATCTTAGTAGTTTGATTCTTTTACTCTACTGGAAGACGACAAAAATACTGAGGAAGAAAAGGATTATTTTGCAATGTTGGTGAAGAGGAGTGACACCCGTATCAGTCTGCAGTGTGAACGTGGCCTTTATTCAACTAACCATTTTATACTTACACATTTACACTTTTTAAATGTTGCGACTATAAAGAGAGCTGCAATTCTGTGGAAACGCAGCGTGACGGAGCCGCATTAATGCCTCCAAACCTGCTGCGGCATTAGAAATCACATCATATGACCCCTTTAAGGTGTGCAGAGTCTCCTTTTTTGCAAGAAAAAAAATGGAGTAAAGTAATAATAACACGATCGTTGCACATTTAGCACTGTGACGACTACGAACACACAATAAAGAAGAGACATCATGTTTGCATATAATCATTGGCGCTTGCTTCAAAGTTGATTATTTATGGAAGCCTGTTTCCGCCACTGAATAAAAAATCAAATTGCGACTTTTTATCTCACAATTCTGACTTTTTTTTCTCAGAATTGCAAGATCTAAACTAAATTGTAAGAAAATAGTCTCTTTTCCCTCAGACTTTATAACACACAATTACAAGTTTATATCTCACAATTATGTGCATGTGCGTTTCATGCAATTCCGAGAAAAAACTATTGCGAGTTTATATCTCACAATTATGACTTTATTTCTCAAAACTGACGGTTTTATCTCACAATTATGACTTTTTTCTCGCAATTGCGAGTTTATATCACAATTCTCAGAAAATACTGAACTGAGAGAAAAAAAGTCACGATTACTTTTTTTTTTTTTACATTTATTCGGTGACAGAAAGAGGTTTCTATAGTTAATAAATCTATATATAAATGTAAATCTACCATGAAAAGGGAACAGCTTTAGATTCCTGGTTTGCTCTGCTTTGGAATGTGCTGTCAATACCATGTTATTCTCAATTCATCTGTGAATATTTAATCTTTTTGTAATCTTTGTTATATACTAGGCTGTATATACAGTATATATTCAGCGTTCAGGCTCACAAACGCCCCCTCGACTGATTCACATCCGTATATTCTCGTTGGGAAACAGGCGTGGAGGTTGAACATGCATCCGCTGTGCTGAACACTGAATCTGTGTTTTCGCTTCACTTGCCTATATCTATTTTTCTTTTTTGTAAGATGCACTGAAATAATGCAGACTTTTGACGAGCGGTTCTGGAACCTAGACGTGTAACTGGCCACTTTATAACGAACGAAACTTAGACTATATTAGAGTAGGGATTGCATTATTTGTTAGAATCCTGTATGTGATGTTATTATGGAAGATGTAATGTCCTTCTGTAAATGTAGTTTATTGTTGTTTTACCTGAAATAAAGTTTATTAATGCTTCAAACCAACCACTGTTTTCACGATCGATGATTTGAATGTTGGCAATAGCATGTGACTAATATTTAACTATATTCACGAACTGAGATTAAAAGTAATGAATTTTGCACACTCTTAAAAATAACGTTTTTTTAGTGGCCTTGATGGTTTCATGAAGAACTTCTAAAATCAGTGGAATCTTTGCATTGCACAAAAGGGTCTTTTTAAAAAGGAAAAAGGTTCTTTAGATCATTAAAATGTCCTTCACAAGAGAAGATGTGCTTTTATGAACTGTTCACTGAAAGGGTTCTTTGAGGGACCAAAAATTGTGGAATCGCTGCAAAAAAAAAACTTTTGCAACCTTTGTTTTTAAGAGTCTAAAAGCCAGAAATCTGGGTGATTTCAGTTTATGTGATGGGAAATAGTCAGATTCCCTGCATGACACATTATCAGTGCGTTTACGTGCATGCTTTACACGTCATCTCTTTCTGGTTTGGCCAGTCCAGTCTATCCCAGGATTATTCAGATCTTGTCTGAGCATCTCAGCTTTTCTGGATTTACCATTTCACCTGGTCCTTTTCACTTTAAGTGAACCAAAATTAAAAGAAATGAAATGAAAAGTTCATAAGTCCTGTCTGAAATGATTTAGCTCGTACACATTTAAAATACTATATATTGTGTTATTTACTCTCCAATAGTAGCTGGCAGAATGAAATCTTTACTCAGGCAGAAGTTGTGTTGTATTCAGTCAGTATCCAGACTCTTTAGTGAAGGCTGGTTTTACATTCCCCTGTCAGAGCAAATCATGTTCCTCTCATTTCTCCTACAGACACTCACAGTAACCAATAGGAGGACAGCAGTCAGGGCTGCATGTTAGGGGCCGTCTCTGTTTTCTTGTATGGCAAGCAGATTTTTTTCCATTGACTTCTCATGTATGCTGTCATTATTTATTGTGCTGAACTAGATGGGTATGATAGCAGATTTGATAAGTTGTCAACGTTTAAAGAATGCAAAAGAAATCCCGACACCCAGAGTCTTCTCTTTTACTTTTTGTTCTGATATCTAAAGTCAGCTGATATAATGCGGAACATTCAACAACTCTATAAACTCGAAGTGCAAACGTTAAAATAACATTTAAAAACCGCAAAAGAAATCCCAACACCCAGTGTTTTTCAGTAAAGTTAGAACTCCATTCTGAATTTATATTGGTGGAAACATTGCTAAATATATTATACTTGGTAAAGCTATCAGATAAAATGAGTCCCATTCAACAACCATATAAGTCTAAGAAAGAACGTTTAAAGAATGCAAAAGAAATCCCGACACCTAGTATCTTCTCTTTTACTTTTTGTTCTGATCTCTAAAGTCAGCAGAGATAACGCATTCCACTCAACAACTCTATAAACTCGAAGTGCAATCGTTAAAAGAACGCAAAACGAACTGCAGGCGAACGAAATCCCGACGCTCCCTAACGCGAGCCATCTGCCCGTGAAGCCCCGCCCGCGTTTCGCTTATGAACAGCAGACAGCAGGGCGCCTGGAAACAGGTTTGAACAGCTCACAGAAACTCTGACACGACACAGCGCGACTCTTCATTCGCCTCTCAGACGCTTGTGTGGTTTTCTTCACGCGTTTCGCGATCCGCGTCCGGTGCGCCGCTGCACTTTCCCAAAAGTTTCCGTGCACCGATTTGACAGGACAAATCGACAAAGGGAGTTGGAGGGGAAGACTAGCGCTGGCTGGCGAGCTGGCTGTGAGGAGACAAACCGCAGAAGGAAATTATGGCCGCGCACGGTGCGTCCGCGCTCTTCCTGCTCGCCTTTGGAGTACTGGAAGCGAGCGCGCAGTACGGAGAGCGCGGCATGTCGGTTCCGGAGCACGGCTTCTGCCAGCCCATCACCATCCCTCTGTGCACGGACATCGCGTACAACGAGACCATCATGCCCAACCTCCTCGGCCACACGAACCAGGAGGACGCGGGGCTGGAGGTGCACCAGTTCTACCCGCTCGTTAAAGTGCAGTGCTCGCCGGACCTCAAGTTCTTCCTGTGCTCCATGTACGCGCCGGTTTGCACGGTGCTGGAGCAGGCGCTGCCGCCGTGCCGTTCGCTGTGCGAGCGCGCGCGTCAGGGCTGCGAGGCGCTTATGAATAAATTCGGTTTCCAGTGGCCGGAGAGTCTCGCGTGCGAGTCGTTCCCGGTGCACGGCGGAGAGCTCTGCGTGGGGCAGAACACGTCTGAGCGGAGTGCACCGGTCAATCCGACTCCAGATGTGACCCAAGCTACACCCGAGCATCCCAGGAAGGGGCGCTTTAGATGCCCAACTTCGCTTAAAGTCCCGCCGTACCTAAACTACCGCTTTCTGGGCGAGGAAAACTGCGGCGCGCCGTGCGAACCCAAGAAACTCCACGGGGTGATGTACTTCAGCGAGGAAGAGCAGAAGTTTGCGCGGATCTGGATCGGGATCTGGTCGGTTTTGTGTTGCGCGTCTACTTTATTCACCGTCTTGACTTATTTAGTGGACATGAAGCGCTTTAGTTACCCGGAAAGACCCATCATATTCCTATCCGGGTGTTATACGATGGTGTCCATCGCTTACATCGCCGGATTTCTGCTGGAGGACAAAGTGGTTTGCAATGAGCAGTTCGATAATGAGTTTAGGACAGTGGTGCAAGGCACCAAAAAGGAAGGTTGCACTATTCTGTTCATGATGCTGTACTTCTTCAGCATGGCCAGCTCCATCTGGTGGGTCATTCTAGCGCTCACTTGGTTCCTCTCGGCCGGGATGAAATGGGGTCATGAGGCTATTGAAGCGAATTCGCAATATTTCCATTTAGCAGCGTGGGCGGTGCCGGCCATCAAGACCATCACCATCCTCGCGGTGGGTCAAGTGGATGGAGATGTGCTCAGCGGCGTCTGCTTCGTGGGCATCAACAGCGTGGACGCGTTGCGCGGATTCGTCCTGGCGCCGCTGTTCGTCTACCTGTTCATCGGCACCTCGTTCCTCCTGGCGGGCTTCGTGTCTCTGTTCCGCATCAGGACCATTATGAAGCACGACGGCACCAAAACGGAGAAGCTGGAGAAGCTGATGGTGCGCATCGGCATCTTCAGCGTCCTCTACACGGTTCCAGCCACCATCGTGATCGCGTGTTACTTCTACGAGCAGGCCTTTCGGGATCAGTGGGAGCAGACGTGGAGCGCTCAATCGTGCAAGACGTACGCGGTGCCGTGCCCCGTGCACAACCCGCAGATGAACCCGGATTTCACGGTGTTCATGATCAAGTACCTGATGACCCTGATCGTGGGCATCACGTCTGGATTCTGGATATGGTCTGGAAAGACTCTTAACTCGTGGAGGAAGTTCTACACGAGACTGGCGAACAGCAAACGAGGAGAAACAACAGTGTGACTTAACTGCGTTTTTATTACTCACTTTTTCTGATGGAGAAAACAACTGTTTAAAGGACGCCCTTCGCGTTGTACATAAACATTGTGCTTTTTGTAGTTGTTGTTGTGAGTATATCTTTGTATTTAAATCTCACTTGGATGTTCTTTGTTTAATCAAAGGAACGTTTTTTTTTTTTGGACAAACCGTATCGTTTTGGAGATTATTTATGCATTTTCTCTTGGATTATTCCGGGTGGGGATCTGTTTTTTATGCCTGAATGTAAAACTGTGTCTTTTTGATCGACATCAGTATTTCCACGGGCAAATATTCAAACTTTTTACATGCAAATAATGCAGAAATAACAATAATAATGTGTGTGAATTGTGCACCCAGCACTTAAGGCTGCATATCATGGGAAGAATTGAGCTTTAAATGAAAGCTTTGGGAATGAGATCAGATGAATTATAGGACTTGAATGTTTTATGGAGGCTGAGACTAGGAGCTAGAACAAAAACTGCAAGTACCCATGGTTGAGATGTGTTTAACCCAGCCGTAGCCGGTTGCTGGTCTCCTGGCCTGTCCTGGGCTTGGACAGCAGCAGTCTCAGGCTGTTTTAAGATGTAAAGTTAAGTGCCTTTTTCAGTTCAGAGCAGCATTGGGGTCAGGCCTGCACTTGTGTTTAACTCAAAGAAATGTATACATGTTTTTCTTCAGTCTGTAATGAACTCTGGTGATGTTTCTGAAGGGTTTGTGTTCTCCTTCGGCTCTTTTGCACAGAAGTACCTCTAAACATACAGCTGGAACAGGGTGTTTGCAATGCACTTCTCAAATAGTGTAATGTCTGTGTTGGTATCGTAACTAATCCATGATGTGAAAATCAGGATGTAGACTTTCTGATGCATACACTCTTAAAAATAAAGCTGCTTCAAAAGGTTCTTCAAGCGATGCCATAGAAGAACCATTTTTGGTTCCACAGAGAAGCATTCAGTCAAAGAACATCTCTTTCTTAGCTTTTTATAATCTGAAGAACCGTCTTTAGCCACAAAGAAGCTTTTGTGAAACAGAAAGGTTCTTCAGATGTTCTTTATGCAGCCATTCAGACACAAAGGTTCTTCTGTGGCATCGTGAAGCACCTTTATTTTTAACAGTGCCTGTGTAGAGGTGAATCGATATATTGGCCGATATTTGGCCTTTTTGAGATGATCAGCAGCAATAATCACATCTGCTTGTCCTGTGTATCATTTCCAAAATCTACCAGCAGGCCTCTTGATCGATATTGCAGTTGTTTTCATATCATCTTATTGATTTTTATTAGCGCTGTCAAATAATTAATCGCTATTAAGCACATCCAAAATAAATGTTTTTGTGTGCATAATATATACAGTATGTAGGTACATTTATTATGTATAGATAAATACACGCACATACAGTACAGTATATGTTCTGAAAATATTTGCATGTGTTTACATGTATATATTCAAATTCATAGAATATTTATACATATAGACACATATAGAATTATACATATATTTAATGTATAAACATAGCATATTGTTCTGAAATATATACATGCATGTGTGTGTATTTATATGTACATAAGTACACACACATGTATTATGTAAACAAAAACTTTTATTTTGCATGCGATTAATCGTTTAACAGCACTAATTTTTAAGTAATATCGGGTGTATATCGGTCTGCGCTCTGGTTATCGGTATAAACATAAGTTATTAAAAAACCCAAATATCCCCAAAATACCCCCCAAAAAACTATATTTGGCCCTTTTGAAATGACCAGCAGCGATAATCATGTCCGCTTGTCCTGTGTATCATTTCCAAAATCTACCAGCAGGTGTGTTAATGGATAATGCAATTGGTTTTCAGACATTTTTAACTGATTTTTAAGTTGTATCGGTTGTATATCGGTCTGCACTGTGGTTATTGGTATCAACATCAGCTAATAAAACCCCCACATCGCTCAAGCACTAAGAGTAATTCACATCATCCTGTTCATAATTCTTCAGGGTTTGTTGTGTCATCATGTGCTTTTTTAAAAGATGCCCTTTACTGAACATCAGATAATGTTGATTCTTGATTGTTTATGGCGATTATCTCATGCAAATGAATGTTTTTGTTTTCGCAAAGGAATCTCTGTTTAAGGTGATTACAGAAAGCACTGGTAGATAGAGGCCTGCTCTTAAACTCCTGTTCTTGTGAGATGCGATTGCATGGATCTGAGATGTATTTAATCACGCTAGCATTGAAGCCCATATTTCGGTTTTCTACACTGGTGACATCTGTTATTTTCTTCTTTCTCATACTTCTGCTTGTGATACTATTAAAAACCCTTTATATTTATAGACAATAGTTTATATATTATTCACTTCTTTAAAGAATAAACTTCACATTTGTACAAAACGTCCTTTTGTTATGGCAAGTGAGTTTGTTTTGATGGCTGATTGTTTATTTTTAGATTTTAATTCATTTATTTTCTTAATGCTGTCTCTTGACTTTGCTATAAGGCCTGCTTATGTTTCTATTTATTCTCATTATTATTATTATTATTTAATGATATTTGTCAGATTGAAGCAGACTTTTAAAAAAGTGTTTTCAGTAACTGGAGTTTAGCTAATGCCTAATGCATTGGGTATCATGAACTAAAAATGTTTTTAATGCATTTACTAAAGAAATAGTTCACCCAAAATTGAAAATGTGCTCACCCTCAATTCATCTGAGATCAGGATGAGTTTGTTTCTTCATCAGGTTTGTAGAAATGTAGCATTGCATCAGTGTCTCAGCAATGGATGCTCTGCAGTGAATGGGTGCCGTCAGAATGAGAGTCCAAACAGCTGATAAAAACATCACAATAATCCACAGCACTCCAGTCCATCAGTTAACGTCTGGAGAAGACAAAAGCTGCATGTTTGTAAGAAACAAATCCATTGTTAAGAAATTTTTACTTGTTTAGAGCTGTTTTGGCTTGATCTGTGCAGATTTCTCTCCTGATTCAGAACAGAACAATTTTTCACTGGAGGAAGCGTTATTATGGATTATGGACTCAATGTATTTGAGTTAAAAACATCTTAATGCTGGATTAGTTTCAGCTTTTGTCTTCTCCAGATGTTAATTGATGGACTGGAGTGCTGTGGATTACTTGTGGATTATTGTGATGTTTTTATCAGCTGTTTGGACTCCCATTCTGACGGCACCCATTCACTGCAGAGCATCCATTGCTGAGACACTGATGCAATGCTACATTTCTCCAAATCTGCTGAAGAAACAAACTCATCCTAATCTTGGATAGTCAGAGGGTGAGGACATTTTCAGTAAATTTTCATTTGTGGGTTTCTTATTTTTTAAAGTTAATTCATAAATGCACTATTGTCCATTGTTAGCCCATGATCGCTCATAATGCATGCATGAATTAACATGAAGAAAAACATTTAAATGCAAACTCAAATGTCAGCTTGCTGTATCTAACGTTAACATATTCAATCATATTGTCAAGTGTTACTGTGACTCGTGAGGTGTTTGGTTATGTAATTCAGGGCAGACAGTACTGCATATGGCTGCAGGTTATTTGTGTTTTTCAAACAGACCTTAAATGCTCATTATCCTCTAAAGTGTTCAGCTCCTCTCATGTCTATTGAGTTGAACAGGTCCGGTCCTGCTCTCTGGCTGTTGAGAAACTCTCAGCAGTACATACTGTCACTTCTGAGTCAGTTCATTGAGCAGACTGTGATACGGCTGTCATCATCACGCTGCATCAAAGCTGTGTGCTGCTATCAATGCATTATTGACTGAAAGTCTTCCCCTCCACCGAAGCTTTGGAAACTCATTCGCTGCTTCAAAAATTACATCACACTGAACTTGATTTTCATGTGTTAAATTAATATATGCAGCATCACAAATGTGACCCTGGAGCACAAAAGCAGTGTTAAGTCACTGGGGTATATTTGTAGTACATTGTATGGGTCAAAATTATACATTTTTCTTTTATGCCAAAAATCATTAGGATATTAAGTAAAGATCATGTTCCATGAAGATATTTAGTAAATCTCCTACCGTAAATATATCAAAACGTATTTTTTGATTAGTAATATGCATTGCTAAGAACTTCATTTGGACAACTTTAAAGATGATTTTCTCAATATTTAGATTTTCAAATATTGTCCGATCCTAACAAACCATACATCAATGGAAAGCTTATTTATTCAGCTTTCAGATGATGCATACATCTCAATTTTCAAAAATGGACCCTTATGACTGGTTTTGTGTTCCAGGGTCTCATGTGAGATCTGAGGGGAAGATAACCGTCACAAAGCATCATAAATACAGTGCACAAGTCATGCTGTCATGCTTTTATGTTTTATTGACAGTTGTGGTCACTGTAAAATGTTTTATGCTGAAGAGCTCTTTTTGTGTTGAAAGTCATACATGGAGATGTTTATATACAATTAAATATATGTTTCATTTAAGCCTATAGGCTTAAATTAATCGCACTTAGATTTTGTCTAGAGAATACATGCGTGTGTGTGTTATAAACAAACGTACCATTACATTTTCCAGCCTGGAAACCCCTTTCCGGAAAACTAGCCAACTCGTGGAAAAATAAAAACCACAAAGATATTAAATTTCAGCCTGTTAACTCCAGGCATTTCTGCTCTGACATGAAGTTTCTGATGCAAACGAGAAAGAAGAAGTCTGTAAGGATATAATGGATTCAGGAGTTCCTGTCTGATTCAGAATCTGAATAGAGATTAGGTGTAATTATCTGACATACTTTGCCAAAACACTTCATCAAGTGTTTTCTGTGGTATATCTGACCTTAAATTACTTAAAGACTGCTCTTGTTCCCTGTAATCATCTCATAACCAAAGAAAACGCAGAAAGATTGGAAAAATGTTTCTGATGGATGCAGAGGTTGAAGCCAAAATGATTATAGTTAACTAAAACTAAAACCATAATAAACATTACTTGTTGATTATATACTAAATAAACAAACTGAAATATTTGTATTTAGTTCACCTTGATAACTAAAACTAATATATATATATATATATATATATATTTTAAACTTTGAAAATGGTGTAGAAACTATTTTCACTCATAGATTGCTAGCGCGTCACAATTATTTAACAAAGAAACAGCAAATAAATTGTAAATTGAACATTAACTTTTAAAGTAGAATGATTCAAATAGTATTTTCTTGTACTCCACTAATATTTTGTTTTATTTTGACAACTTGGATAGACATTAAACTAATGCAACAGTTACTAAAACTTCAAATAAAATTAACATAACAGGAAAATTAAAAATGAATCCAAAATATTAATAAAAATGGTAGTATCTCAATAATACTTCACTGCGAATAACTCATTTTCACTCAGAAATTTCACAAATAATTACAAATAAAGGACAAATAACACATTGAAATAAACATGAAATTTTAAAGTAGAAAAACTATAAACTAGAAATAGTATTTGAATATTGTAAAATGTGCTCCAATAATCTTGTTTTATTTACAACATGGAAAATCATATTATTACAGTGAATAAACATATAAAAAAATATACATCAAATGACAAAAAAAAAAAAAACTGAATTACTAAAACTTTCAATGAAATTTAAATGAAAACAAAAAATAATATATAATATTTATTTAAATATATAAATATTTAGAATATGCTGTAGAAGTGGCTGTTTAAAGTTATAAATAAAATAGATTATTGGAATATTTAATATCAGTTTTTTATTTCAAAATGTCATGTTTAATTCAGTGTTACTTGCCTTTTCTTTGTAATAGTTTATAAAATGTACTAGCGATTTCTGAGTGAGACTTCTTTCAATACCATTCTTTTTTTCATTGTATAAAAATAAAAACTGATTCAAAATGTTAATAAAAACTATTGTGGTATATCTCAGTGATACTAAAATAAGATGATGGCGGCTTCATCACTCATATTCATTCAGCTGCACAAATCTTAAATCCAAGTGAAAAGTGTTTTTACAAATACATCTCCCTGCAGCACAAAAGCAGTGTTAAGTCGCTGGGGGATATTTGTAGCAATAGCCAACAATACATTGTATGGGTCACAATTATACATTTCTCTTTTATGCCAAAAATCATTAGGATATTAAGTAAAGATCATGTTCCATGAAGATATTTTGTAAATCTCCTACCGTAAATATATCAAAACTTCATTTTTGATTAGTAATATGCATTGCTAAGAACTTCATCTGAACAACTTTAAAGATGATTTTCTCAATATTTAGATTTTTTTGCACCCTCAGATTCCAGATTTTCAAATATTGTTCTATCCTAACAAACCATACATCAATGGAAAGCTATTTATTCAGCTTTCAGATGATGCATACATCTCAATTTAAACAAAAATTACCCTTGTGACTGGTTTTGTGGTCCAGGGTCACAAATGGGTTTCTTGATTTATTATCTATATAAATCAGCTTATAGTGCGGTGCATGCATACTGTGCACAGAGAACGCTGAAGGGACTGTTTTTACAGTTTCTGCCTGTAAATCCGTGTTGATATTTCATTCTCAGCGAGGATCATTATGCTGCTCTGTAATTAAAGTTTCCTTTAGCCTGCGGAAAAAATGATAAGTAATACAAACCCTCCCTCCCTCCCTCCGTCCTGAAGCTGCGCGCTCTTCTGTTTTATGAATAAAGAATCCATCATGAATATTAATGTTGTGCAGCTCGTGTTCTCTTGTGGGTGAAGCTACCTGGAGTTAATGTGTGTGATTGTGCCACAGGCAGATCCGCTGCTCATGTCTTCAGTTTGCCATCAGATATTCCTCTTTTATATCATTGATCATCATGTTAGAAACAGCATCTTTAATATCAGCAGATCTTACCAGAAAACAAGGACTGTATGGAACTTCTTAGTTTCGCTCAGAATATAGTGTTTATACTGTATATCTTTATTTGACCCTCTAGCTCTAGCACTCTCTATTCTAATTCTATTGTTTTTAAACTAACACTATTCTTTTTATTCGTTTTATTATACAATTAACAAAAAGCAAAAAAGGCCTCTAACACTAGCGTGCTCTATTCTTTTTCTATTCTATCTGTTTTCTTTTTATTTATTATAGAATTTTAAAAATAACCTTGCTACGTGTGCTGTGTTAAGCTAACTGCTGTATATTATTGCTCTCTTGTTGATTTGATTGCTTCTATTGTCTTCATTTTTAAGTTGCTTTGGATAAAAGCATCTGCTAAATGTCTAAATGTAAAGGACTAAATATTGTCTGTTATTGTTTATATTGCATCCGTTTAACATCTTGGAGAATGTGCAGAAGTTATGTTTTTAATTGATTTTTGTGTAAAATGTCTAAGAGTTTTCAGTGCAACTAAAGAGAGAAAGAAAGAGACGTTTACAATCCCTTTACTAATAATTGCATAAACAGTATGCATACTTAATACCGCAGAAATAGCAGTAACATAATATGCTTTTGCAATAGCAGCTTTTATCTTTTTTACTTTCTCTTGATTTATGAATTATACACATTTATTTATTTATTCATTTATTTATTAACTTGGACAAATTTATAATAATGATGTTCCTACAATAAAAATGAAATAAAAAAGAAGTATTTAAGTTAATGAATAAAAGACATACCAGTAGAACTACCCAATTAAAAAATAATAATAAAATAAAAATGAGTTTAAAATGTTTATGTAAAAATGTCATAAAAACATGAATCGTATACATACAATAGAATACGTGCAAATTTAATAGTATATTGTTTCATTTTAATTTATTAATTACCAATAGAATTATTTTTAAATTGTTTAAATTTTTAGAAATGTAAAATAATTGAACAATTTTATGTAAAAATGTCATCATGTGAATTATTTTTGTTAATTTTTAGAACTATCCAATTAAAAGATTGTAAAAAAAAAATTAAAATGGATTTTTTAAATAAATTTGTTGTGAATTATTTTTGTTCCCACTACATGAATGGAAGTTTAATTGGAGTGCATTGCATTGTGGGAAGCAGTATTTCAAAGACCTGATTCAAAGACTCATTGTGCACAGTATGCATGATATAGACTGCAGAAGTAGTCCAGGTTTGAACACAGCCGGTGTTTTCTATGTGAGATCTGATGAGTGTAAAGGCTGTGTTCAGGACAGTTTTGTGTTTGCAGTTCAGGACCGTCGTTCCCTCGAGCGCTGCTGTTGATTCTCCGCTGTGATTGAGTGTGACGCGTTATCAGAGATCCTGTTCATCTGAACTTCATCACAGCTCTCTGCTTCTGTCCTTCATGCTGTTCCTCCGTCCCCAGGTGAGCGAGCTTTTCTGCATTCCTCATAAATATCCATATTTCCATGAATCTCAGAGGATTAGATGAAGTGTTAGTGTATGTATCACTGCATATAATACAGGTAGCAGCCCTACAGCACCACTATAAATATACAGGTGCATCTCAATAAATTAGAATGTCGTGGAAAAGTTCATTTATTTCAGTAATTCAACTCAAATTGTGAAA